>NW_028157110.1:0-25000 GCF_964263955.1 Coregonus lavaretus | reverse complement strand
TCAAACAGACTGACAAACAAATTATTTTTCAAACGGTTGACACTCAACTGATTCAGGCTGTGACCTCAGTCGCAGAACACCATGTACACATACAGTACATCACAGACATAGAAAAATAGTTTCTATAGGATTTCATTCTTCAGTAAAAGAACATGGAAAGAGAAATCACTAACTAGATTTCGGACTGACTCGTAATCATACATTTGTTATGGACATGGTATGGTAGAACAAATTAGATGCATACAGTCCATACAGTAAAGTGTATCCAAAAGCATTAGGCTTCTTAACAACATCCACAGACCCACACATGGCCTCTCTTCTCTCCCAAATCAAGCTTCTACATCAGGATGGTCCTATTCATTAGGCACACCATAGCAAAACGTTTTAAAACATTTATCAACGGAAAGCGAAAACAAGCTATTCTTATTGTCTAGGTGGTCCCTCCCTGATTCAGTCAGTTTTCTTTTCTCCATTTAGTGCCACATGAATATGACCCAGTCCTCAACTGATCCTGAAGGGCTAACGGTTGTGGAACTCCATTCTCTATTGATTGACTTAACACAATGCATTATAGAACTGCTGGAACATTGTCGGCATTGAATCAGCACTAATAACAAGGTGAAGTGGTCAGATCAGTATCACATCCTCACTAGAAAAACCACAAGTTCTTTCTTCTTCTCAAGCACATACAGCTCTCCAGAACCTCCAGCTCTCCAGAACCAGGATGGGAACCATATATCTTAAAAACATCGTAAAATAATATGAGAAATAAAAAACATTAGCTAGAGTTCTAAAGGGAAATGTTCTCTCTCTCTCTTGCTCTCTCTCTTGCTCTCTCGCCCTCTCTCTCGTATCATCATGAAAATACAGCACCTACTGTCTGTCTAAATAACAAGCTACTAATGTAAATAAGTTCACAGGTTTGAGTGTCATGGCTTATATTATATTAGTGTGGTGGTCTGTGTGTGCATAGTTCATATAGTCTACAGGCTGGTTGTCTACGAGGTTAAAGGGCATTAGGAGGGAGTCCTGTCAATGGTCTGTGTCCTACATAGCACCCTATTCCCTATATAGTGCACTCTTTTTAACCAGAGCCCTATAGGCCCTAGTCAAAGAGGTGCACTATAAAGTGAATAGGGTGCCATTTGGGACGTACCCAGATAAAGGGTTATATTCTAAGTGGAATGTTCCATTGTGGACTAAAATGGAGGGGTGTTTTATTAGTCTTCTTCCCCATCCCCTGGTGGTCTAGTGATCCGGCGCCCCCCTTTCTTCCCCGCGGGGCCCTTGGGTTTGGGGAAGGCCTGCTTGTGTGCGTGCTGCTTAGGGTGGACCTCTTCGTACATGAATTCTGCTGTGAGCTCATCACCGTTATCAATCTCCAGCTAGGGGAGGGAATCAGAATCAATCAGTTAGTAGGGATACTTACACTAATAAGAATACAATAAATCATATCACTGAGGTGCACACTAGACTTATTCTATAAAAAATACATTGCAGCAAAATCCAGTCTACATTGGCATAATGTTACAGTATTTTCCCAGGAGTGTTTTAAACTGTTGAAAGTCATCCTCTCATGTGACACACTGCAGTGAACCTGAGTTTTATTCATTAGTTACCAAATAATCTGGGTTAACCCAGAACTAAAATCTCACATATTTTTGGTCAGATGCTTATGTTTATGCAGTCTGTCCACGAGAGATCAGGTTCCAAATGGAAGAAAACAGACAGAAATGGAGGGACTATCTGACCTTATATGAATATAATACGAAGTGCATGTTTAAATGTTCTGTTGCAAAATATTTAGCTACAGTGTGATATAATGAACATGACCCAGCTCTTACCTTTTTGGCTATGTGGATGCGCAGGTTGCTCTCCACAGTATCGATGAGAGGGTTCTTACAGCTGGAGTAGAGCATCCTCTCTCTGATGCTACATTTATACCCCGGCATGGAGTAGATGAACACTGCAACACACATTGGAAACCACTTTAAATACCACCTTATCACACTGTTATTACATTTTAATAACGTAATCGATTATGAATAGGAATAGATCAAGCATAAATAATTGTGAGGTATAATATCAACGTAATACAAAATATTCTCGTTATCTTTTAATGTGTTGCTTTACCTGTAGACTCGAGGTAGTCTCCCTCGTGGGAATGCTTGTACAGGAAGAAGTGGTATCGGGCTGCATCCTTGGGGATCCTCTTGGGCAGTTCCTTCAGTTCTGTAGGAGTGGTGCTGGACAGCTTGATAGACTCATTCCTAAAATCTATCTCCTGTTGATACAGATGATGATGATGATGATGACAGTGATGCATTTTGTCATAAACAATCCTCAATAAGCTTTCTATTGTAAACCATCCAATTCAACGTATAATGTTTCATGTAACATGGTGCAAGTTAGTTTGTGTTTAAGCCATTGCATTGTAGTCTTCTCTGGCAATTATATGGCATTGTTGAATACAGAAAACAAGCTAGTCAGACACACCTACTGGTAATGAAACAACACATCCCAGTTATTGTCTGTCTCTGTGCGCTAATAAGGAGGTGAGACTGCCAGACAGTACTGACACTCACCTGCTGTACTCATTGGTCCTATTCTCTCTGAGCTGTTCCAGAGACTTGTGGCGTCTCTCTACTATACAATACTATGCCATATTATTTTATACTATATAATTATATACTATACTATATTATTCTATACTATATCATACTATGCTATATTATTCTATACCCTATTATTCTATACTATGCTATATTACTCTACACTATATTATACTATATTATTATATACTACATTATTATATACTAGTATATACTATACTATATTATTCTATACTATATTATTATATACTATTATATATTATACTATACTAGTATATACTATACTATATTATTATATACTATGATGTACTATACTATATTAGTATATACTATGATGTACTATACTATATTATTATATATTATACTAGTATATACTATACTATTATATAATATCATGTTCTATACTATACTATACTATTATATACTATGATATACTATACTATATTATTCTATACTATGATGTATTATACTATATTATTCTATACTATGATGTATTATACTATATTAGTATATACTATATTATGATGTACTATACTATAATGTCATACACTATATTATTCTATACTATGATGTACTATACTATATTATTATATTCTATACTATGATGTATTATACTATATTATTCTATACTATGATATACTATACTATAATATTCTATACTATGATGTACTATACTATATTATTATATGCTATACTATGATGTACTATACTATATTATACTATACTATGATGTACTACACTATATTATTCTATACTATGATGTACTATACTACATTATTCTACACTATATTATTCTATACTATGATGTACTATACTATATTAATATATTCTATGCTATACAATGATGTACTATACTATATTATTCTATTCTATACTATACTATGATGTACTATACTATATTATACTATACTATGGTATAGGACACTCACCAGCTGTACGTAGTTGATCCTCTTCTCTCTAAACTGTTCCAGAGCCTGGATGGCGTCTCGTTGCATAGGGAAGGCCACGCCCGTCAGCGTCTGCTGCTTAGTGTCCACACTGATGTCTGTCTGTACCTGGACGGCCGGACGGACACGGTCACTAGATGTTATTTTAACTAAATCACCAGGGGTTTTCTGAGAAGGGCCTAGGCCCAGACTAATGGTCTGAAACTATAAAAACCACAAAAACAGTCACTAGGTGTCACACACACTCTACGACAACCACAACATTGGTCACCAGGCTGTGGTTTGAGAAAGGACCAGGCTAGTCTAGACTCTGAACACTAACACAACAGGAAGTCTGTCCTTACCCCAATTTTGCATTTGTGTCACCAATAATTTGCAAAAGATAAACAGAAAGATACATTCTTGAAAGGCACAAAGAAAATACATTTAACGTGTGGTAACATTTCAAGCCATACATGGAACTAAAATAACAACATTTACAGAATGATCTCAATATGATGTGAGATAAATAAACTGTTCTGAATAATATTAAATAATAATATAATGATAATAATATCCAATAACAATATAATAATAGTAATATCCAATAATAATAATAATATCCAATAATAATAATTGAATAACATCACTGTGTAATAGGTCAGTAATGCCCTTTCATGCGTTTGTACAGCCCTCATAACAGTCATACGCGATGTTAGGCTTGACTGAATGAGATTGCCACTGACCTGTTTATCTCTTGTACCTAAAGGAATGGGCTGCTGTTTTTTCATCCATCTACTTATTACAAGCAGCGTGTCTCTCAGCAAATGAATAATAAATATCTGAAAGCCTCTTTCCTCGCATGTAGATTAGTGGATAATCATCTTGCCCATACAGCTGGTGATTGGGAAGGGGGTCGGGGGTCTCAATATAAACCCAGCTTCCCAGTTGGTTGTAGACTACTGTATTTGTGAGGGTGGCTCTATGAAATAGGCCTATAGGGCAGCTGAAGAATGACCCTGTCCTTTTATGGAGTCAGGCCATGATGGGTGTATACACAATAAACAATATACTCTACAGATATGGGTCTATTTATATACTGTAGGTCGCTACACTCTATTGATATAGGTCGCTACACTCTATTGATATATATATCTACACTCTATTGATATAGGGACCTACACTCTATTGATATAGGTAGCTACACTCTATTGATATAGGGACCTACACTCTATTGATATAGGTAGCTACACTCTATTGATATAGGTCGCTACACTCTATTGATATAGGTCGCTACACTCTATTGATATAGGGACCTACATTCTATTGATATAGGGACCTACACTCTATTGATATAGATCGCTACACTCTATTGATATAGGTAGCTACACTCTATTGATATAGGTCGCTACACTCTATTGATATAGGTAGCTACACTCTATTGATATAGGGACCTACACTCTATTGATATAGATCGCTACACTCTATTGATATAGGTCGCTACACTCTATTGATATAGGTCGCTACACTCTATTGATATAGGGACCTACACTCTATTGATATAGGTCGCTATACTCTATTGATATAGGTAGCTACACTCTATTGATATAGGGACCTACACTCTATTGATATAGATCGCTACACTCTATTGATATAGGTCGCTACACTCTATTGATATAGGTCGCTACACTCTATTGATATAGGGACCTACACTCTATTGATATAGGGACCTACACTCTATTGATATAGTTCGCTATACTCTATTGATATAGGGAGCTACACTCTATTGATATAGGTCACTACACTCTATTGATATAGCTAGCTACACTCTATTGATATAGCTAGCTACACTCTATTGATATAGCTAGCTACACTCTATTGATATAGGTACCTACACTCTATTGATATAGGGACCTACACTCTATTGATATAGTTCGCTATACTCTATTGATATAGGGAGCTACACTCTATTGATATAGGTCACTACACTCTATTGATATAGCTAGCTACACTCTATTGATATAGATCGCTACACTCTATTGATATAGGTCGCTACACTCTATTGATATAGATCGCTACACTCTATTGATATAGGTCGCAACACTCTATTGATATAGGTAGCTACACTCTATTGATATAGGGACCTACACTCTATTGATATAGGGACCTACACTCTATTGATATAGGTAGCTACACTCTATTGATATAGGGACCTACACTCTATTGATATAGGGACCTACACTCTATTGATATAGGTCGCTACACTCTATTGATATAGGGACCTACACTCTATTGATATAGTTCGCTATACTCTATTGATATAGGGAGCTACACTCTATTGATATAGGTCACTACACTCTATTGATATAGCTAGCTACACTCTATTGATATAGATCGCTACACTCTATTGATATAGGTCGCTACACTCTATTGATATAGATCGCTACACTCTATTGATATAGGTCGCAACACTCTATTGATATAGGTAGCTACACTCTATTGATATAGGGACCTACACTCTATTGATATAGGGACCTACACTCTATTGATATAGGGACCTACACTCTATTGATATAGGGACCTACACTCTATTGATATAGGTAGCTACACTCTATTGATATAGGTAGCTACACTCTATTGATATAGGTCGCTACACCCTTAGAGAAAAAGGGTTCCAAAAGGGTTCTTCGGCTGTCCCCACAGGAGAACCCTTTTTGGTTCCAGGTAGAACCCTATGTGGAAAGGGTTTTACATAGAACCCAAAAGAGTTATACCTGGAATCAAAAGGGTTCTACCTGGAACCAAAAAGGTTTCTTCAAAGGGTTCTCCTATAGGGACAGCAGAATAACCCTTTTACGTTCTAGATAGCACCTTGTTTTCTAAGAGTGTGTTTGTTTATGGTGACGTAAATTCACATACTATTTTTACTATGCTTTTCAGTGTGAATGTTTACTTGGGAACGATAAACATTTTACTATGCTTTACAGTGTGAATGTTTACTTGAGAACGATAAACCTTTTACTATGCTTTACAGTGTGAATGTTTACTTGGGAACGATAAACCTTTTACTATGCTTTTCAGTGTGAATGTTTACTTGGGAACGATAAACCTTTTACTATGCTTTAAAGTGTGAATGTTTACTTGGGAACGATAAACCTTTTAGTATGAAGTCTGAAATCTGATGGGTACAGAGAGATTAAGAAATAAATCAAATGGACTGGTAGAGAGGAGTTAAGGGGTTTAAACATTTGGAGCAGTATCTGTTCTAGTCTCCCCCAGCACCCAGGGACAACCCATATCAACCTTTTTCCATCTCTCAGGGAGAGTGTGTGTCTGTGTGTGTGTGTGTGTGTATGGGGGGGGTTGGTTCTTCTATCCATGTGGGGACCTAAAATCCCCAAAAGTACGCACAAGGATAGTAAAACAAGGAAAATTCTCCCTCGTGGGGACATTTCCCACATCCCCATGAGGACAAAGGCTATTTTAAGGTTAGTGGTTAGGTTTCGGAGGTTTATGGGTTAAGGTTAGGGTTAAGGTTTAGGGTTAGGGAAGATAGGATTTTGAATTGTTGGCCCCCCACGAGGAAGAACAAAACGTTTGTGTGTGTGACATCATCACACCGATGTAAATAGAAAAATGCTTCATAGTATTATTATGAATGCATGAAACCAAGGGAATCTGGGGCAGAGGTTGGGCTGTTTAGTGTAGTGTGCAAAAATCTATCCACTTCATTGATCTGTTTTTGATTGCCTTCTGTAAATTGCTCTCTGCCTCTCCACTGAAGGCTAATAGATTTGACATGTCAGCGGCAAAGTCCTTTGTTGTGTAAATGAATGTGTTAGTGTGTGTGTACACTCTTAGAAGAAAGGGTTCCAAAACGGTTCTTCGGCTGTCCTCATAGGAGAACCCTTTTTGGTTTCAGGTAGAACCCTTTTGGGTTCCATGCAGAACTCTCTTTGGAAAGGGTTTGTCATTATAATAATAATAATATGCCATTTAGCAGACGCTTTTATCCAAAGCGACTTACAGTCATGTGTGCATACATTTTTACGTATGGGTGGTCCCGGGGATCAAACCCACTACCCTGGCGTTACAAGCGCCATGCTCTACCAATTGAGCTACAGAGGACCACATTGAACCCAAAAGGGTTTTACCTGGAACCAAAAATGGTTATTCAAGTGTTCTCCTATGGGGACAGCTGAAGAACCCTTTTAGGTTCTAGATAGCACCCTTTTTTTCCTAAGAGTGTATGTGTGTGTGTGTGTGTGTACGTCTGTGTGTGTGTGTGTGTGTGTGTGTCTCTCTACCTCACTCAGTTTGATCTGCCTCAGCTCCTCCTCAGCAGCGGTCAGTGGTTGTGGAGCAGCCTGTGCTATCAGGTACTTCCTGTACCCGCTCAGAGACACATCATCCTGGGGAGAGACAGGACCGTGAGAGGGGTGGACTGGAGCTCAGGGTCCGTATTTAGAGTATGAGTGCTTATATAGGATCCGTTTTGTATACAGGCCCTGGTTTGGAAAGCCCACTTAGGACTGTAAACCATAAAATAATGAGGAGTTTCTTTAGATTCTTCAACATACCTCCACTGTGCCAAATATTTCATCTTTAATGTGCCCACCCCCAAACTCCTTCTTCAGTGTAGCTCTTGTAGCAGCATATAACATCTTCTGTCTAACCTATAGAAGTGGGAGAAATTCACGATTTAGTACTGCACTAACTGATAAATATGACTGTAGACTGCAATCTAAACCAGAACTGAATGTTATTTCATACAGACATCTCAGAAACATCTACCATTTTCGCTGTTTCATTGAGGTTTAGGATGGAAGCCAGGTTTCATGCTTCTTGCTAGCCAACATTAAAATTGCAAATATGCTTGTTTAGCACAACAATAAGCTAGCTTTTTTGCTCAACAGTCTCTTCAAAGTGTGGGCCTAAGCTAAGCATAAACAAACACATCTAAAAACCCTTAAAGTAAAGTGTTCTCTCACCCAGCGGTAAGGGTTCTCAATCTATAGTTAGCCAACCACAGACCAGATGTGTGTTTGAAAGCAGCACTGTGTGTGGTCTGTTACATTCTCCCTGTTGGGCTTTACCTGTAGTGTGGACTAGACTGTGGGTTGGTAGTTCTCTAAATAGGGTATTATTGTATACAACATTCTGGCTTATTAGAGTGCTATTACACAGAGGGACTATGGAATAAACAGAGGTACTTTCTTTCCTATCTTTTTTAAAAATCCCTTTTATTCTCCCAAATTTCATGATATTAAATTACGATTTTGTCTCATCGCTGCAACTCCCCAACGGGTTCGGGAGCGTCCTCCGAAACATGACCCGCCAAACCGTGCTTCTTAACACCCGCCCGCTTAACCAGGAAGCCAGCTGCACCAATGTGTCGGAGGGCACACCGTTCAACTGACGACCGAAGTCAGCCTGCAGGCGACCGGCCCGCCACAAGGAGTCGCTAGATTGCGATGAGCCAAGTAAAGCCCCCCCGGCCAAACCCTCCCCTAACGCGTCGCCCTATGGGACTCCCGGTCACGGCCGGTTGTGACACAGCCTGGGATCGAGCCCGGGTCTGTAGTGACACCTCAAGCACTGCGATACAGTGCCTTAGACCGCTGCGCCACTCGGGAGACTTTTAAATGCCCTAACTGACACCATGACAGTTGTGTTTACAAGGTGAAACAGTTGCTATAGTGAAGTAAAAACTGTCATGTCTATGGCATTCCAGAGGTAGTCTTGACCAGGAAGAACAAGAACAAGAACAAGAACAAGAAGAATTTCCTCCCAACCAACATATTGATTAATAAAGAAAGAATGAAAGAAACAGATAAACAAATCAACATACAGGTGAGCGGTCAGGTGACCAGGCCAGGAAGATCCACTCATATCCCTGGTTGTTAGTAGAGTCCAGCCTGTACAGGAGGTAGGAGGGCATGTCATCCTGTAGGAGAGGCAGCACATAGGCGTCATACTCCTGGTCCCACTTCTTAGACGCATGCTTGGTGCCTCCCAGCACCAGAGTCTCTGGAATAATAACAAGGAGGGATATGATGGATGTATTACAGTGATATACAATATTTAACTATGGGAACAGGTAAACATCAACTGACATAAAGTTATGTTCTGGCTTTTCAGGTAAGATATACAGTATCTGAGGTTGCAGTGCAGTAAAAGCAACTACCCAACAAATATCATACAAATGACATGAAGTGTAATAACCAATACAATACAGTACAATAAAAGTACAATTCAGTACAGTACAATACAGTACAGTACAATACAATACAATACAGTACAGTACAGTACAGTACAATACAATACAGTACAATACAGTACAATACAGTCTACTTTTCAGATCACAGTACATGTCTTTAACATCACAGTAAATATAACCAGTTGTAACCAATCAACAAACTACTGAACTAATCTATTTACCTATTGATCATGTTGCATACAGTGATGGGTAGGGCTCATCTCTGATCAATAGGTGTGATTGAGTTGATCAGCTGTAGGCTAGGCAGACTACATACTCACCCATCTCAATGACGACCTTCAGCAGGCGATAGGCTCCGTTCCTCGCCTTAGCAAAGATGTCTTTCACTTCCTCCGCAGCTGTGAAGTCAAAGCAAACCAAGTGGTCACTTCTTTATACACACTTTGGCTCAAGAGAGACGTTGGCTATTCACACAACAGGGAAATTCTGGGAATACAAGGGACAGGGAACACAAGCATGGGGAATAGCCTATTACTTGACAGTCAAGTGTAGAATATACTGGTCAGTTGAAATAAGGATTGGTGTGTTTATCAAAAGGTTTTAAGAAAAGATTAGCATAGGCAGCTTATCTCTCTTGGTCATTCACTATAGTATAGAGACAGAGAATTAACGTCAGGTATTCAAGATGAATAAGGGCAAAACCAAACGCATGCCTGACTTCTACAGGCCAATCAATGTAATTGTATTACCCTTCGCCGTGCCATGATAAATAAAGATAGCTCTGATAGCCTACTGGCCAAAATAGGTGACCCAAATGTTACTAGACAGCCAGTTGTTACATAAACATCGACACAGTTGCATCAAAGGTTATCTCATCTCAACAAACATCAAAAGGGCAGCAGTAATCTTGGCCATGAATGTCACCCAGATTAATTTACGCATGTGATGAATGGGCGGCTTGTTCCCTTGTAAAAGACCTTTGAAACTAACGTTCCAGATCAGAGAGTCCGCTGCAGCAGCAGCACAGAGCTTGATGACAAACTGCTAGTGTTTATGCGGCGTAACAATGTCAGTTGAATCGCAGCAGCACGACCATATTAGTACAACGCATCGCTGAATACACTTGTCATAGATTCTTCTCATTCGCCCAGTGCACCGTGAAGCCCGAAGCAACTTCAACAGAGCAGAAAGCACTGCTTATTCTCGCTGATGATGCAGAACGACACACATACAACAGGTTTTTTTTTCTATGGATGTAATCCTTTTAAATCAAATCTGTCATGAGCGACGATCGCATCGTCTATTCCGTTGTGATTTCAACAGCAAGTTACAATAAGCAAAATGTGCGTATTTACCTTGTATGCCCGTTTGATGGGACATTATGCCTGTCTCCTTTGCTTTGGGTTGCCCGGGCCGGTGGATGATAGAAGGGAAAGAACAAGGAAGAAGAAACAGAACTACAGTAACTTGACCTGCCTCTAGCTGTGATGTCATCACGCAGCAGCAACTGTATCATGTGACGATGGAGCAGTAACGAGCACGTAGTTGATACGTTCCAATGTTGATTACTACTGCTATATTATTATTATTATTATGTCTCTCTATGATACAATGTTTCTCAATCATACATTTTTGGTTATGATGAGGAGGATAATGTGTGCAATTTAACTGATTGTTACACTGTTATACAAATCGAATCCATTATTATTACTATTGAACAGATTAATAATTGTCTTTCAACAAATAGGTCACAACAAGACTATCTCATTCTAATATCTGAATTGTATCCTATCTATCCAGTATAACACTGTTCAATATCAATACACCATGCATACTGCAATAGGCCTTAAACCCCTCAAAGGGTTTATATTTCCGAACTCTCAGAAAAGCTACAGCTCCTATGAGTTTACACCACAGACTCCAACCAAATCGTTGGGTGTTGCCACGTTTTCCTCAGCAGCTACTAATCTAGTGGACCTGCTCAGATTCTACCATGTCATTTCCCCCTCAGATTCATAGCAGACCGTGTGGTTTGAGCTTTACCTCCACCCACTCCTCCTGCAGTCCTGGATCCACAGAGGCAGAGCAGGGTAATTTTAACCCCAGGGAGGGAGTGCTCTGGGTGGGGCACCTCCACCACACCCTGCCCCAGAGGGAGACCTGCTATTACTACTGTTCCACTGAAGGCAGAAGGAGAGAGTGTAGTACAGTGGAAGTCATGTAAATGGGCTAGACACATAGGCAAATATATTCAAACTACTATAGATAAAATCAGATGGTTTTGTCGTTGGTTGACTGTGGATTAACGATTTGGTTGTTTACTTTGGTTGGTGTGCTGGGAGAAATCTGTTTTCATATCTACTGATATAGCCTGAAACAAAATACTTTCAGTGAAAATTGTAGGTCTATTAAACACAAAAACAATGATTTACGTGAGGGTTTTGGTAGCTAAATGCTTCCCTACAGTACCCAGTTGTCCTTGTCATACATCATTTTGGAGTTTGATGTTTGAACTCTAACACTACTATATCCAGCACCATACAGTCAGTTTTGAATAGTGGTTTCAAAATGTCTGTTCACTCCTAATCAGAATATTCTGCCATGCAGGTTCAGAACAATTCATTTTGTGATTCAGATGGAATGGTTTCAACAGAAATTGTGAAAGGGATTTATAAACAGTCCAGTGCACTCAGTGGGTGTACACAGTAAGCCTCTTACAGTGGATGTATCTGCATGTCCACTATTATGGATGTATCCCAAATGGCACCCTATTCACTTTATAGTGCACTACTCTTGATCAAAATTAGTGCACTATATAGGGAATATGGGGCTATTTGGGATACAGGCATGGGTCTGTGACAGCATGCAAAAAACACATTTGTCTAGTCATTATGTCTCTTGTTCTATTACAGTAGTAGTTAATGTTCATTTACTTTACAAATCAATACAGTAGTATCTTACTGTAAATCCTCTACATACGTTACCATTAGGCTAAGCATAGCCGTTAAAGTCAACTGTACCTCACGTGGTCAAATGCATTAAGTAAAGCCATAGTAATACAATCATAGGTTATGGGGTTGCTGCCTACTTAGGCAAGACAATGGGCGCGTTCGAGCAGATCACTTTTGTCAAGTCGGTGACCATCGTTGGTCACCGCCTTTCAAAGGGTGTTGCATTATGGTTACATTGTACGACTTGCGACTACATGTCGACTGCATGAACAAAAATCATGTGATCAAAGGTCATGCAGTTTTTGATGAAGTTGCCTTTAAGTCTCTGCAGTTGCTTTCATGAGTCTCTAGAGATATTCTATAGGCTTCCTCTCTAACCTCATAAAAACATTGGCTGCGTCTCAATGTATATAATAAGTCTGGCAACACAGAAGATTGGCAAACATACAGTAAATTGAGAAATCACATAACTAAACTAAACAAAAAGAAGAAGAAACTATATTATGGAAGAAAGACACATGCTATAAAGAAGGATAGTAAAAGGCTCTGGAGTACCTTCAATCAAATTCTTGGCAGAAAAGCTAACTCAGCTCCACCCTTCATTGAGGCTGGTGGCTCATTCATAACAAAGCTCTTTGATATTGCCAACCACTTCAATTACTTTTTGTTGACAAGATGAGCAAACTTAGGAATGACATGCAAACAAAAAATGCTGAGCCTTCATATTCATGCATAATGGACCAAATAATGAAAGACAAGCACAGTAGCTTAGAAGTCCGCAAAGTTAGTGTGGAAGAGGTGAAAAAATGATTGCTATCTATAAATAAAAACCACCTGGAACCGACAACCTGGATGATAAATTACTGAGGTTGGTAGCGGAATACATTGCGACTCCTATTTGCCACATCTTCAATCTAAGCCTAGAAGACGGAGTGTGCCGTCAGGCCTGGAGGGAGGTAAAGGTCCAAGGTCCAAAAATAGCAAAGTACCCTTTAATGGTTCAACCAGCAGACCAATCAGCCTGTTACCGGTGCTTAGTAAACTTTTTGAAAAAATCGTGTTGGACCAAATACAATGTTATTTTACAGAAAACAAATTTACAATAGACTTTCAGCATGCTTATAGGGAAGGGCACTCAATATGCTCGGCACTGACACAAATGACTGATGATTGGCTGAAGGAAATTGATAATAAGACGTTTGTGGGAGCTGTATTGTTAGACTTCATTGCAGCCTTTGACATCATTGATCATAACATATTACTGAAAAAACATAGGTGTTATGTATTAACATCATCTGCCTTATCATGGATGGACAGTTACCTATCCAGTAGAACACAGAGGGTTTTCTTTAATGGAAGTCTCTCTAATGCAAATTCAGTTGAGTGTGGTGTACCGCAGGGCAGCTTGGACCATTACTGTTTTCTGTGTTTACTAATGACCTTCCACTGTCCTTGAATAAAGCCTGTGTGTCTATGTAGGCTGATGACTCAACCGTATACATGTCGGCTGCAACAGTAAAATAAATAACTGACACCCTTAACATAGAGCTCCAGTCAGTTTTAGAATGGGTAACTAGTAATAGGTTGGTGCTAAATATCTCAAAAACTAAAAGCATAATTTTTGGGACAAATCACTTGCTCAACCCTAAACCTCATTTGGATCTATTATTGAATAATGTGGCTATTGAGCAAGTTGAAGAGACTAAACTGCTGGGTGTCACCCTAGATAGCACGCTATCATGGTCAAAACATATAGACTCAATGGTTACTACAATGGGAAGAGGTCTGTCCATGATAAGGCGTTGCTCTGCTTTCTTGATATCTCAGTCAACCAGACAGGTCCTACAGGCCCTAGTTTTGTTGCACCTGGACTACTGCCCAGTTGTGTGGTCATGTGCGGCAACGAAGGACCTAGGCAAATTGCAGTTGGTCCAAAACAGAGCAGCACGTATTGCAGTTAGATGTACACGGAGGGCGAATGTCAATGACATGCATGTCAATCTCTTCTGGCTCAAAGTTGAGGAGATATTGACTGCATCACTATTGGTCTTTGTGCGAGGTGTTGATGTGTTGAAGGTACCGAACTGTCTGTTCAAGCAGTTGGCACACAGTTCGGACAATCATCGGTACCACACAAGACATGCAACCAGAGGTCTCTTCACAGTCCCCAGGTCCAGAACAGAGGCTGGGAAACACACAGTATTAAATAGAGCCATGACTACATGGAACTCTCTGCCACCCCAGGTAACTCAAGCTAGCAATAAAACCAGATTTAAAAAACCAGATAAAAGAACACCTTATGGCACGACGGGGACTGTGAAGAGACACACAGAAATGTTTATGCCATTTGTATTGTATTTTGTATTGTATTTTGCATTGTGTTATATATTGTATTATGTACAGTATGTAATACGTGGTTGGGATACGACCGTGATATGTGGTTGACTCGCCTGGCTATCTTAAGATGAATGCACTAGCTGTGGGTTTCTCTGGATGGGACCGTCTGCTGAATGGCTGAATTGTAATGTAAATGCAGTGATATGTACATTTATATATATTATGTATATTATTTGATGTGTTGTTTCCTGTTTGGACCCCAGGAAGAGTAGCTAATTGGGGATCCTAATCAATACTAAATACTAAATGCCACCCTATTCCCTCTATAGTGCACTACTTTTGACCAAGGCCCATAAGACCCAAAAGGCACCACTTGAATAGTCTGATAAGATTTCCGGATCGTCTATAGCTCCACTGTACTGCCTCATTCATAGAGGTTCCAGGTTCTCTTTCCCCACAGTGTTTTAATTCATTTGTCTCCTGTGGCTCCTTCAGGAAGGATTCCTGTCTGTCTGCTTAGAGACAAGGACATGAAGTGAAGTTTGCTGTGAAGGTAGGTTGTACTGTACTGTATGGACTCATTGGGATATCAAGACACTTGACTGGTATTATAATAATGTAATGACAATATATATATATTTTTTAGATCTCCAAATGTCCTGTGTAATCTCTTCATTGTTGTAATCATTTATCTTCCACTGTGGAGCCAAATACTACCAACTGACGTGGTTTATTTATCTTCATACTGTAACAGAACACAATGGTCTGCAATGGTGTTTTCCCCTGTTGATGCTGTGGTGTGTGGATTTCTCAGCCACTAGATGGCGACGTCTCATCATATATTATATTGTTGCTGGATCTACAACAGCTTTTCCTAACCATAACACTGTCCAGAATATATAGAGAGCATGTTTCGATATGTCTCTGTGTCTACATTCCAATCACTGAAGGAAGAGAGAGGACAGCTGTTATTAATACTGTTGTAAAACACCTCTCAGGTCTTTAGGTTGTAAACCCTAATAAATGTGTGGTTTGGTAAGTGGGGTGGTGAGGTTCAAATAAAATAAAATGTCATTGGTCGCATACTCATATTTAGCAGATGTTATTGTGGGTGTAGCGAAATGCTTGTGTTCCTAGCTCCAACAGTGCAGTAATGTCTAACAATACACAACAATACACACAAAAAAGTATATCTGAAGAATACGTAGGATAGAATAGTATATGTTCAGCAATAATTGAATAGGATGGACTTGACTAGAATACAGTATTTACATACGAAATGGGTAAAACAGTATGCAAACATTATTAAAGTGACCAGTGTTCCAGCAGCCTCTAAGGTGCAGGGTTGAGTTTGTGTTATGTGTGTGTGTGTGTGTGTGTGTGTGTGTGTGTGTGTGTGTGTGTGTGTGTAAGGTGTGCTGTACAGGCTACCACAGGCCAGCACCGGCAGCACGTGAGACCATTCCAGTTGACAGTTGTCCTTCCCCTAATGGGAAAATAAATTGACCAATCCCAAGCTGCCATGGGGTGTTTGTTCAGGGACCAAACTCACACAGGCCATAACTCAACCTGCAGGGCTAGCTCACTGAGAGGGACGGTTCAACAAACAAAGGCTCTCAGTCACAACACACAGGGAGGGAGGGTGCTCTGGGAGAGAGGGGTGACTGTGACTCAAAACACACAGGGAGGGAGGGAGGGGAGGGAGGGGAGGGAGGGAGGGAGGAAGGGAGGGGAGGGAGGGAGGGAGGAAGGGAGGGGAGGGAGGGAGGGATCTATCCAATAGAGCTCTATCAACAGACACAGGTAGAGAGGGAGTGAGAGAAAAAGAGAGGGAGTGAGAATGAGATAAAAGAGAGAGAGAGAAGAGGAGTGGAGTAGAGCGAGGAGGGAAACCGAGTGAGAGAGTAATTCAGGAACATCTGGGAGATAAATGGGTAGCAATAATAATAATTACACTGAATGCCTAATGCGCAAAAAGATTGATTGCGTTCAACCGCTCCAGTTGTCAGTGTTGTTTAAGGTCGTTCACCGTCTCAGAGATTGATGTGTTATAATGTAAATGTGTGACACCATTTTGGAAGCCAAAGCGCCCACCATTTGGTGTTATAGGCGCACACACATGTTCATGCATGCGCGCGGGCACACACACACACACACACACACACACACACACACACACACACACACACACACACACACACACACACACACACACACACACACACACACACACACACACACACAAATGGACGGGCGTCTCTCTCTTCTAGGTCTGTGGAGAGAGAGAGAGAGGGGAAAAAAACGACAGTGAGTTTATTCGCGTCCCATCTGTCGCAACACTTTCATTGGAATGGGTTTAGAGAGAAAGCCGTCTGTCTGTCCCCGTGTAGATCAGCTTATTTCCACATTGACAGATGGACGGACGACTAGGTGACTCTCCACCCAACACATTTCATAACCTTTGAAGCAGTTGAGAGAAGAAGACGACAATCTGACAATCTGACAATATGACAAGGCAAATGATCCGTTTGGTCATTAGTTTTGGTAAATTTGATAGGCCACAATCTGAGAAAAATAGGAATAATATTTTTTGTGGTGCCATGCAGACATCAGCTGATCAACACATGGCTTGATTGTTTTGCTCAAAGAGCAGAGAAAAAGAAAACACACACACATGCATGCATGCGTCCTCACACACACATACACACACGCACACACACACACAGTCTTGTACAACTAACCTTGTGGGGACACACAATTCAGTCCCATTCAAAATCCTATTTTCCCTAACCAAAACCTAACCCTAATTCTAACCCTAAAACTAATTCTAACCTTAACCCTAAACCCCCTAGAAATAGCATTTGGCCGTGTGGGAACTAACAAAATGCCGCAGTTGGTCAAATTTGTTTGTTTACTATTCTTGTGGGGACTACACACACACATACACATACGCACACACATACACGGCCGCAGGGACGTTGGTAGAGCATGGCGTTTGCAACGCCAGGGTTGTGGGTTCGTTTCCCACGGGGGGCCAGTATGAAAAATATACAAATAATGTATGCACTCACTAACTGTAAGTCGCTCTGGATAAGAGCGTCTGCTAAATGACTAAAATGTAAATGTAAATGTATATACACACACACAAACACACACACAAAATCCAACAATCCAAAACACATTTCTCATTGCAAATCAATGGTGTCATCAGCCTAGAGGGAGGAAGACTGTTATGTATTCAGCCGAACTCCTCTTGTAGCTGAATCAATCTCCTGCTCCACCAGGGAACACATTTCCCTTTCTAATTTGATTCTCAGATTCAACACCACAGGTCAAGAATGTCAACCAGATACAGCTGATTGACAAAACTTTCCTCCAACAATAGAACAAAGCTGCTCCTGCATATCAATGTGCTGCTCTCCGGTGGCAATTCCAGAGATACTGATAATACCTCCTTCTACAAATGAACAAGGGTGAAAAGGTCAAAGAGGTGAGAGGAACTCTGTATAGAGGGAGGCAGTCTACAGTATGGAGACAGTCTACAGTATGGTACATGAGGTGAGAGGAGCTAGGGACAGAGGGAGACAGTCTACAGTATGGTACATGAGGTGAGAGGAGCTAGGGACAGAGGGAGACAGTCTACAGTATGGTACATGAGGTGAGAGGAGCTAGGGACAGAGGGAGACAGTCTACAGTATGGTACATGAGGTGAGAGGAGCTAGGGACAGAGGGAGACAGTCTACAGTATGGTACATGAGGTGAGAGGAGCTAGGGACAGAGGGAGACAGTCTACAGTATGGTACATGAGGTGAGAGGAGCTAGGGACAGAGGGATCTAATTAATCTGACAGAGAAAGATAAAACCCATGTATTGCCCATTAGATGTTGACGATCTATGTCCTTCAAACCTTTGAGTCGAAGACAGTCTCGATTTGAAGACACACAATTGACATAATCAAGGGATATTGGTCAGGCAGGTCACCCATGATACAAGTCAGTATTCAATGTCCATCCATGTCTGAGGACGTCGGGAGATGACGTGGAAAGCAGGCACTAGGGCAACAGTGAGCGCTGTTACCTTCAAGTAGTCTTTGGATTTGCTACAGCATTGTGGATTGGTGTAAGCATTTGCCTCTGTAGTCTATACTATACTGTAGGCTATACTGTACTGTAGGCTATACTGTAGGCTATACTGTACTATAGGCTATACTATACTGTAGGCTATACTGTACTATAGGCTATACTGTACTATAGGCTATACTGAAGGCTATACTGTACTATAGGCTATACTGTACTGTAGGCTATACTGTAGGCTATACTGTACTGTAGGCTATACTGTACTATAGGCTATACTGTACTGTAGGCTATACTGTAGGCTATACTGTACTGTAGGCTATACTGTACTATAGGCTATACTGTACTGTAGGCTATACTGTACTATAGGCTATACTGTACTATAGGCTATACTGTACTGTAGGCTATACTGTACTATAGGCTATACTGTACTATAGGCTATACTGTACTATAGGCTATACTGTACTATAGGCTATACTGTACTATAGGCTATACTGTACTGTAGGCTATACTGTAGGCTATACTGTACTATAGGCTATACTGTACTATAGGCTATACTGTACTAAAGGCTATACTGTACTATAGGCTATACTGTACTATAGGCTATACTGTACTATAGGCTATACTGTACTGTAGGCTATACTGTACTGTAGGCTATACTGTACTGTAGGCTATACTGTACTATAGGCTATACTGTACTATAGGCTATACTGTACTATAGGCTATACTGTACTATAGGCTATACTGTACTAAAGGCTATACTGTACTGTAGGCTATACTGTAGGCTATACTTTACTATAGGCTATACTGTAGGCTATACTGTACTGTAGGCTATACTGTACTATAGGCTATACTGTACTATAGGCTATACTGTACTGTAGGCTATACTGTACTATAGGCTATACTGTACTATAGGCTATACTGTACTGTAGGCTATACTGTACTATAGGCTATACTGTACTATAGGCTATACTGTAGGCTATACTGTACTATAGGCTATACTGTACTATAGGCTATACTGTACTATAGGCTATACTGTACTATAGGCTATACTGTAGGCTATACTGTACTATAGGCTATACTGTACTGTAGGCTATACTGTACTATAGGCTATACTGTACTATAGGCTATACTGTACTATAGGCTATACTGTAGGCTATACTGTACTATAGGCTATACTATAGGCTATACTGTACTGTAGGCTATACTGTACTATAGGCTATACTGTACTGTAGGCTATACTGTACTGTAGGCTATACTGTACTATAGGCTATACTGTACTATAGGCTATACTGTACTGTAGGCTATACTGTACTATAGGCTATACTGTACTATAGGCTATACTGTACTATAGGCTATACTGTACTGTAGGCTATACTGTACTATAGGCTATACTGTAGGCTATACTGTACTATAGGCTATACTGTACTATAGGCTATACTGTACTATAGGCTATACTGTACTGTAGGCTATACTGTACTATAGGCTATACTGTACTATAGGCTATACTGTACTATAGGCTATACTGTACTATAGGCTATACTGTACTATAGGCTATACTGTACTATAGGCTATACTGTACTATAGGCTATACTGTAGGCTATACTGTAATATAGGCTATACTGTAGGCTATACTGTACTATAGGCTATACTGTACTATAGGCTATACTGTACTATAGGCTATACTGTACTATAGGCTATACTGTAGGCTATACTATACTGTAGGCTATACTATACTGTAGGCTATACTGTACTGTAGGCTATACTGTACTATAGGCTATACTATAGGCTATACTGTACTATAGGCTATACTGTACTATAGGCTATACTATAGGCTATACTGTACTATAGGCTATACTGTAGGCTATACTGTACTATAGGCTATACTGTACTATAGGCTATACTGTACTATAGGCTATACTGTACTATAGGCTATACTATAGGCTATACTGTACTATAGGCTATACTGTAGGCTATACTGTACTATAGGCTATACTGTACTATAGGCTATACTGTACTATAGGCTATACTATACTGTAGGCTATACTATACTGTAGGCTATACTGTACTGTAGGCTATACTGTACTATAGGCTATACTATAGGCTATACTGTACTATAGGCTATACTGTAGGCTATACTGTACTATAGGCTATACTGTACTATAGGCTATACTGTACTATAGGCTATACTGTACTATAGGCTATACTGTACTGTAGGCTATACTGTACTATAGGCTATACTATAGGCTATACTATAGGCTATACTGTACTATAGGCTATACTGTACTATAGGCTATACTGTACTAAAGGCTATACTGTACTGTAGGCTATACTGTACTATAGGCTATACTGTACTATAGGCTATACTGTACTATAGGCTATACTGTACTATAGGCTATACTGTACTATAGGCTATACTGTACTATAGGCTATACTGTACTATAGGCTATACTGTACTATAGGCTATACTGTACTGTAGGCTATACTGTACTATAGGCTATACTGTACTATAGGCTATACTGTACTATAGGCTATACTGTACTGTAGGCTATACTGTACTATAGGCTATACTGTACTATAGGCTATACTGTACTATAGGCTATACTGTACTGTAGGCTATACTGTACTATAGGCTATACTGTAGGCTATACTGTACTATAGGCTATACTGTACTATAGGCTATACTGTACTATAGGCTATACTGTAGGCTATACTGT
The DNA here is from genome assembly GCF_964263955.1 of Coregonus lavaretus. Lineage (NCBI taxonomy): Eukaryota > Metazoa > Chordata > Actinopteri > Salmoniformes > Salmonidae > Coregonus > Coregonus lavaretus. The sequence continues at coordinate 3,164 of NW_028157110.1, read as the reverse complement.
ACTATAGGCTATACTGTACTATAGGCTATACTGTACTATAGGCTATACTGTACTAAAGGCTATACTGTAATATAGGCTATACTGTAGGCTATACTGTACTATAGGCTATACTGTACTATAGGCTATACTGTACTATAGGCTATACTGTACTAAAGGCTATACTGTAATATAGGCTATACTGTAGGCTATACTGTACTATAGGCTATACTGTACTGTAGGCTATACTGTACTGTAGGCTATACTGTACTATAGGCTATACTGTACTGTAGGCTATACTGTAGGCTATACTGTACTGTAGGCTATACTGTACTATAGGCTATACTGTACTGTAGGCTATACTGTACTATAGGCTATACTGTACTATAGGCTATACTGTACTGTAGGCTATACTGTACTATAGGCTATACTGTACTATAGGCTATACTGTACTATAGGCTATACTGTACTATAGGCTATACTGTACTATAGGCTATACTGTACTGTAGGCTATACTGTAGGCTATACTGTACTATAGGCTATACTGTACTATAGGCTATACTGTACTAAAGGCTATACTGTACTATAGGCTATACTGTACTATAGGCTATACTGTACTATAGGCTATACTGTACTGTAGGCTATACTGTACTGTAGGCTATACTGTACTGTAGGCTATACTGTACTATAGGCTATACTGTACTATAGGCTATACTGTACTATAGGCTATACTGTACTAAAGGCTATACTGTACTGTAGGCTATACTGTAGGCTATACTTTACTATAGGCTATACTGTAGGCTATACTGTACTGTAGGCTATACTGTACTATAGGCTATACTGTACTATAGGCTATACTGTACTGTAGGCTATACTGTACTATAGGCTATACTGTACTATAGGCTATACTGTACTGTAGGCTATACTGTACTATAGGCTATACTGTACTATAGGCTATACTGTAGGCTATACTGTACTATAGGCTATACTGTACTATAGGCTATACTGTACTATAGGCTATACTGTACTATAGGCTATACTGTAGGCTATACTGTACTATAGGCTATACTGTACTGTAGGCTATACTGTACTATAGGCTATACTGTACTATAGGCTATACTGTACTATAGGCTATACTGTAGGCTATACTGGCTATACTGTACTATAGGCTATACTGTACTGTAGGCTATACTGTACTATAGGCTATACTGTACTGTAGGCTATACTGTACTGTAGGCTATACTGTACTATAGGCTATACTGTACTATAGGCTATACTGTACTGTAGGCTATACTGTACTATAGGCTATACTGTACTATAGGCTATACTGTACTATAGGCTATACTGTACTGTAGGCTATACTGTACTATAGGCTATACTGTAGGCTATACTGTACTATAGGCTATACTGTACTATAGGCTATACTGTACTATAGGCTATACTGTACTGTAGGCTATACTGTACTATAGGCTATACGTACTATAGGCTATACTGTACTATAGGCTATACTGTACTATAGGCTATACTGTACTATAGGCTATACTGTACTATAGGCTATACTGTAGGCTATACTGTAATATAGGCTATACTGTAGGCTATACTGTACTGTAGGCTATACTGTACTATAGGCTATACTGTACTATAGGCTATACTGTACTATAGGCTATACTGTAGCTATACTATACTGTAGGCTATACTGTACTGTAGGCTATACTGTACTATAGGCTATACTGTACTATAGGCTATACTATAGGCTATACTGTACTATAGGCTATACTGTACTATAGGCTATACTGTACTATAGGCTATACTGTACTATAGGCTATACTGTAGGCTATACTGTACTATAGGCTATACTGTAGCTGTATGTAGGGCTATACTGTACTATAGGCTATACTGTACTATAGGCTATACTATAGGCTATACTGTACTATAGGCTATACTGTAGGCTATACTGTACTATAGGCTATACTGTACTATAGGCTATACTGTACTGTAGGCTATACTGTACTGTAGGCTATACTGTACTGTAGGCTATACTGTACTGTAGGCTATACTGTACTGTAGGCTATACTGTACTATAGGCTATACTATAGGCTATTACTAGTAGGCTATACTGTACTATAGGCTATACTGTACTATAGGCTATACTGTACTATAGGCTATACTGTACTATAGGCTATACTGTACTGTAGGCTATACTGTACTATAGGCTATACTGTAGCTATAGTACTGTACTATAGGCTATACTGTACTATAGGCTATACTGTACAGTATAGGCTATACTGTACTATAGGCTATACTGTACTATAGGCTATACTGTACTATAGGCTATACTGTACTATAGGCTATACTGTACTGTAGGCTATACTGTACTATAGGCTATACTGTACTATAGGCTATACTGTACTATAGGCTATACTGTACTAGGCTATACTGTACTATAGGCTATACTGTCTATAGGCTATACTGTACTATAGGCTATACTGTACTATAGGCTATACTGTACTGTAGGCTATACTGTACTATAGGCTATACTGTACTATGGGCTATACTGTACTATAGGCTATACTGTACTATAGGCTATACTGACTATAGGCTATACTGAGGTGTACTATAGGCTATACTGTACTATAGGCTATACTGTACTATAGGCTATTCTGTAACTATAGGCTATACTGTACTATAGGCTATACTGTACTATAGGCTATACTGTACTATAGGCTATACTGTACTATAGGCTATACTGTACTATAGGCTATACTGTAGGCTATACTGTACTATAGGCTATACTGTACTATAGGCTATACTGTACTATAGGCTATACTGTACTATAGGCTATTACTGTAGGCTATACTGTACTATAGGCTATAACTGTACTATAGGCTATACTGTACTATAGGCTATACTGTACTATAGGCTATACTGTACTATAGGCTATACTGTACTGTAGGCTATACTGTACTATAGGCTATACTGACTATAGGCTATACTGTACTATAGGCTATACTGTACTGAGGCTATACTGTACTATAGGCTATACTGTAATAATAGGCTATACTGTACTATAGGCTATTGTACTATAGGCTATACTGTACTATAAGCTATACTGTAGGCTATACTGTACTATAGGCTATACTGTACTATAGGCTATACTGTACTATAGGCTATATACTCGGACTACGCAG
>NW_028157111.1:0-19460 GCF_964263955.1 Coregonus lavaretus | reverse complement strand
CCCCAGCCCCCCGACACATAAACTACTGCAGCATAAATACTGGAGGCTGAGACAGGAGCGGTCCGGAGACACTGTGGCCCCATCCGAAGAAACCCCCGGACAGGGCCAAACAGGAAGGATATAACCCCACCCACTCCGCCAAAGCACAGCCCCCGCACCACTAGAGGGATATCCCCAACCACCAACTTACAATCCTGAGACAAGGCCGAGTATAGCCCACAGAGGTCTCCACCACAGCACAAACCAAGGGGGGGGGGGGGGCGCCAACCCAGACAGGAAGATCACGTCAGTAACTCAACCCACTCAAGTGACGCACCCCTCCCAGGGACGGCATGAAAGAGCACCAGCAGGCCAGTGACTCAGCCCCTGCAACAGGGTTAGAGGCAGAGAACCCCAGTGGAGAGGGGAACCGGCCTGGCAGAGACAGCAAGGGCTGTTCGTTGCTCCAGCCTTTCCGTTCACCTTCACACTCCTGGGCCAGACTACACTCAATCATATGACCTACTGAAGAGATAAGTCTTCAGTAAAGACTTAAAGGTTGAGACCGAGTCTGCGTCTCTCACATGGGTAGGCAGACTGTTCCATAAAAATGGAGATCTATAGGAGAAAGCCCTGCCTCCCGCTGTTTGCTTAGAAATTCTAGGGACAATTAGGAGGCCTGCGTCTTGTGACCGTAGCGTACGTATTGGTATGTACGGCAGGACCAACTCGGAAAGATAGGTAGGAGCAAGCCCATGTAACGCTTTATAGGTTAACAGTAAAACCTTGAAATCAGCCCTTGCCTTAACAGGAAGCCAGTGTAGGGAAGCTAGCACTGGAGTAATATGATCAAATTTCTTGGTTCTAGTCAGGATTCTAGCAGCCGTATTTAGCACTAACTGAAGTTTATTTAGTGCTTTATCCGGGTAGCCGGAAAATAGAGCATTGCAGTAGTCTAATCTAGAAGTAACAAATGCATGGATTAATTTTTCTGCATCATTTTTGGACAGAAAATTTCTGATTTTTGCAATGTTACGTAGATGGAAAAAAGCTGTCCTTGAAACAGTCTTGATATGTTCGTCAAAAGAGAGATCAGGGTCAAGAGTAACGCCTAGGTCCTTCACAGTTTTATTTGAGACGACTTTACAACCATCAAGATGAATTGTCAGATTTAACAGAAGATCTCTTTGTTTCTTGGGACCTAGAACAAGCATCTCTGTTTTGTCCGAGTTTAAAAGTAAAAAGTTTTCAGCCATCCACTTCCTTATGTCTGAAACACAGGCTTCTAGCGAGGGCAATTTTGGGGCTTCGCCATGCTTCATTGAAATGTACAGCTGTGTGTCATCCGCATAGCAGTGAAAGTTAACATTATGTTTTCGAATAACATCCCCAAGAGGTAAAATATATAGTGAAAACAATAGTGGTCCTAAAACGGAACCTTGAGGAACACCGAAATGTACAGTTGATTTGTCGGAGGACAGACCATTCACAGAGACAAACTGATATCTTTCCGACAGGTAGGATCTAAACCAGGCCAGAACTTGTCCGTGTAGACCAATTTGGGTTTCCAGTCTCTCCAAAAGAATGTGGTGATCGATGGTGTCAAAGGCAGCACTAAGGTCTAGTAGCACGAGGACAGATGCAGAGCCTCGGTCTGACGCCATTAAAAGGTCATTTACCACCTTCACAAGTGCAGTCTCAGTGCTATGATGGGGTCTAAAACCAGACTGAAGCATTTCGTATACATTGTTTGTCTTCAGAAAGGCAGTGAGTTGCTGCGCAACAGCTTTTTCTAAAATTTTTGAGAGGAATGGAAGATTCGATATTGGCCGATAGTTTTTTATATTTTCCGGGTCAAGGTTTGGCTTTTTCAAGAGAGGCTTTATCACTGCCACTTTTAGTGAGTTTGGTACACATCCGGTGGATAGAGAGCTGTTTATTATGTTCAACATAGGAGGGCCAAGCACAGGAAGCAGCTCCTTCAGCAGTTTAGTAGGAATAGGATCCAGTATGCAGCTTGAAGGTTTAGAGGCCATGATTATTTTCATCATTGTGTCAAGAGATATAGTACTAAAACACTTAAGTGTCTCTCCCGATCCCAGGCCCTCGCAGAGCTGTGCAGATCCAGGACAGCTAAGCCCTGGAGGAATACGCAGATTCAAAGAGGAGTCCGTAATTTGCTTTCTAATGGTCATGATCTTTTCCTCAAAGAAGTTCATGAATTTATCACTGCTGAAGTGAAAACCATCCTCTCTTGGGGAATGCTGCTTTTTAGTTAGCTTTGCAACAGTATCAAAAAGAAATTTTGGATTGTTCTTATTTTCCTCGATTAATTTGGAAAAGTAGGATGATCGAGCAGCAGTGAGGGCTCTTCGGTACTGCACGGTACTGTCTTTCCAAGCTAGTCGGAAGACTTCCAGTTTGGTGTGGCGCCATTTCCGTTCCAATTTCCTGGAAGCTTGCTTCAAAGCTCGGGTATTTTCTGTATACCAGGGAGCTAGTTTCTTATGACAAATGTTTTTCGTTTTTAGGGGTGCAACTGCATCTAGGGTATTGTGCAAGGTTAAATTTAGTTCCTCAGTTAAGTGGTTAACTGATTTTTGTCCTCTGACGTCCTTGGGTAGGCAGAAGGGGTCTGGAAGGGCATCAATGAATTTTTGTGTTGTCTGAGAATTTATAGCACGACTTTTGATGCTCCTTGGTTGGGGTCTGAGCAGATTATTTGTTGCGATTGCAAACGTAATAAAATGGTGGTCCGATAGTCCAGGATTTTGTGGAAAAACATTAAGATCTACAACATTTATTCCATGGGACAAAACTAGGTCCAGAGTATGACTGTGGCAGTGAGTAGGTCCAGAGACATGTTGGACAAAACCCACTGAGTCGATAATGGCTCCGAAGGACTTTTGGAGTGGGTCTGTGGACTTCTCCATGTGAATATTAAAATCACCAAAAATTAGAATATGATCTGCTATGACTACAAGGTCTGATAGGAATTCAGGAAACTCAGAGAGGAACGCTGTATATGGCCCAGGAGGCCTGTAAACAGTAGCTATAAAAAGTGATTGAGTAGGCTGCATAGATTTCATGACTAGAAGCTCGAAAGATGAAAACGTCATTTTTTTTTTTGTAAATTGAAATTTGCTATCGTAAATGTTAGCAACACCTCCGCCTTTGCGGGATGCACGGGGAATATGGTCACTAGTGTAACCAGGAGGTGAGGCCTCATTTAACACAGCAAATTCATCAGGCTTAAGCCATGTTTCAGTCAGGCCAATCACATCAAGATTATGATCAGTGATTAGTTCATTGACTATGACTGCCTTTGAAGTGAGGGATCTAACATTAAGTAACCCTATTTTGAGATGTGAGGTATCACGATCTCTTTCAATAATGGCAGGAATGGAGGAGGTCTTTATCCTAATAAGATTGCTAGGGTGGACACCACCATGTTTAGTTTTGCCCAACCTAGGTCGAGGCACAGACACAGTCTCAATGGGTATGGCTGAGCTGACTACACTGACTATGCTATTGGCAGACTCCACTAAGCTGGCAGGTTGGCTAACAGCCTGCTGCCTGGCCTGCACCCTATTTCACTGTGGGGCTAAAGGAGTTAGAGCCCTATCTATGTTGGTAGATAAGAGGAGAGCACCCCTCCAGCTAGGATGGAGTCCGTCACTCCTCAGCAGGTCAGGCTTGATCCTGTTTGTGGGTGAGTCCCAGAAAGAGGGCCAATTATCCACAAATGTTATCTTTTGGGAGGGGCAGAAAACAGTTTTCAACCAGCGATTAAGTGCTGAGACTCTGCTGTAGAGCTCGTCACTTCCCCTAACTGGGAGGGGGCCAGAGACAATTACTCGATGCCGACACATCTTTCTAGCTGATTTACACGCTGAAGTTATGTTGCACTTGGTGACCTCTGACTGTTTCATCCTAACATCGTTGGTGCCGACGTGGATAACAATATCTCTATACTCTCTACACTCGCCAGTTTTAGCTTTAGCCAGCACCATCTTTAGATTAGCCTTAACGTCGGTAGCCCTGCCCCCTGGTAAACAGTGTATGATCGCTGGGTGATTCGTTTTAAGTCTAATACTGCGGGTAATGGAGTCGCCAATGACTAGGGTTTTCAATTTGTCAGAGCTAATGGTGGGAGCCTTCGGCGTCTCAGACCCCGTAACGGGAGGAGTAGAGACTAGAGAAGACTCAGACTCAGACTCCGACTCGCTACATAATGGGGAAAACCGGTTGAAGGTTTCTGTCGGCTGAATGAGCGACACCGGTTGAGCATTCCAACAGTATTTCCCTCCAGAAGCCATGAGAAAGTTGTCCGGCTGCAGGGACTGTGCGGGGGGAGTTATACTAACGTTACTGTCTGTACTTACTGGTGGCACAGACGCTGTTTCTTCCTTTCCTACACTGATAATACTCTTGCCTAACGATTGCGTCTGAAGCTGGGCTTGTAGCACAGCTATTCTCGCCGTAAGGCGAGAATTCTCCTGTATATTATGAGTACAGCGACTGCAATTAAAAGACATCATGTTAATGTTACTACTTAGCTTCGGCTGTTGAAGATGTTGATGAGCCATGTCCAGATAAAGCGTCCGGAGTGAAAAAGTTGAATAAGGGAAAAAAAAGTTGCGATGGAAAAACGGAAAATAACGTAAAGTTGGCAGCTAAAACGCACAGGAAAATGACTCTTCTGTCTCGGGATAAACGTCCGGGGTGAAAAAGTTTAACGAAAAAAGATGAGTGAGGACAAAACTAAAAAGTTGGTAAATTTGTTGAACACAGAGATTGATTAAACGTTTATTAAAAGTAAAACGTGAATAGTTTGGCAGGTAGCCAAGTAGCAACAAACAGCAGAGCAGCACGGAGACAATGCGGAAGCATTCAAAGGGAGATATACTCTATTGTACTGTAATATATCATGTTGGATGTTTTGTTAATGTCAGTGTGTTGCATTCAGAGATGCGTATTGTTGTTGTGACTGTTCCAGACCACACGATAAGGCTGTCACACACATATTGCTAGAATCATCCTGTCCATGACTTACCGCCATCCTGTCCATGACTTACGCATTGGTTGTTTTTGTTCAACAGTACTTACACTGAGTAGTGCTGTTACAGCAGGCCTGGAGGTAGGGACAGAGATATGACAGAGATATGAGTGGCCAGGGTCTTGTCCATGTCACCATGTGCACCCTGGCTTTCCCAGAGCTGGTTTGAGACCTATAGGGCAGGCCATTTTGGCTGTCCTAGCTCAGCATTGGAGTCAGCATAGATTATACTCACCCTGGCAGAGAGAGAGAAAGAGTGAGGAACATGGAAGAGAGTGTGGCATATAACGAGGGAGAGAGAAAGATGGAGGGAGAGTGAGAAAGAGAGGAAGTAAGAAAGAGAGGGAGTGAGAAAGAGGGAGAGAGAGAGGAGTGGGGAGATGGGATGGAGAAGAGGAGGATGCCAGGTGGAGTAAGAGAGAGAAACTGAATCTTTCCATTGCCGTGCTTCAGTATTTAATTTCCAGCTGACACCAAATGGTTATTTATTTAGTATGAATCTGGCCCAAGTGATTTTTTTTCCATCAGGACCCTGCGTTTTAATGAATGCATCACATGTTAAAAGTACATCATCATGTCCCCAGGCCACCGGACCCTGTACATTGGGGTCCACGTTCCCCTGGGGAGGAAGTCCCACCGACGTCGCCGTCACCATGGCGGCCACAACAAAAACAGCAGGAAGAGATCCAAAGAGAGGGAATCTGGGGTGGACGGCGATGGCAGAGAATCACCCTCCCACAGTAAGTCTATGGGGGGAGTATGCTGCAAAGAATGTTTCCTGTGATAATGTGACCAAACCACACTCTTTGAAAAAAGGGTGCCAAAAGGGTTCTTTAGCTGTCCCAATAGTAAAACCCTTTTTTGTTCCAGATAGAACCATTCTGGGTTCCATGCAGAACCCTCTGTGGAAAGGGTTCTCCATGGAACCCAAACCGGTTCTATTTGGAACCAAAAGGGTTTTACCTGGAACCAACAAGGGTTATTCAACGTTTTTTTTAGTCTATGGGGAGAGTGTACTGACAAAATGTTCCCTGTGATAATGTGTGACTTGTCATTTGTTCTTGTTTCTCCATCATTGACATTAGCCAGGTCCCAGATCTCTTTGTGCTCTTGCCAACTATCATTAATGAGCCAAAAGAGAACAGCAGATGTGATCCTGATTCGATAATGCAATGGTTATGCAAATATACAAGGGTTATGCAAATATTGGAATTCTATCACTTTTTTTGTACCACAGATCCTTTTTTTCTCAAGTTGCTAAGCAACCACTATTTGTCTGTCCTGACGAATAGTTGCTAGCTCATGTCGAATTTCTCTAAATCAGTGATCCTGCACAAAATTTGTCTGCATAGTGAACGTTGAGATTGCCGTAAGGCCAGACTGTTCGCAAGAGTGCAGAACAGACTGGCACCCAGGCTACATTGATTGATGTCTCTTCACACCTCTTCTCTGCACTCTCCTCTCTCTCGCTCTCTCTCTCTTTCTCCCTCTTTCTTTCTCTCTATCTCTCTCTTTCTCTCCTTTCTCTCTCTCTCTCTCTCTCTTTCACTCTCTCCCTTCTCTCTCTCTCTCTCTCTCTCTCTCTCTCTCTCTCTCTCTCTCTCTCTCTCTCTCTCTCTCTCTCTCTCTCTCTCTCTCTCTCTCTCTCTCTCTCTCTCTCTCTCTCTCTCTCTCTCTCTCTCTCTCTCTTTATTTCGTTCTCTCTCTCACTCTCTCCCCCCTCTTTCTCTCTTTCACATCTTCCTCCCTCTCTTCTCTATCTCCATCCCCCATCTCCCTCTCTCCTCCTCCTCCTCCTCTACCCCTCTACAGCAGACACTCCTGCCCAGAGGGTGCAGTTCCTGCTGGGGATGGAGGATGGCGACGAGGAGCACATACCTCACGCCCTCTTCACGGAGCTGGACGAGATCTGCCTGAGAGAGGGCGAGGACGCCGAGTGGAAGGAGACCGCCAGGTAACCAATCACACGACCCGCTCCAGCTCCTCGGCCAATCAGGTGTCCGTTTTCTGCTTATGCGTCTCTGTTTTGTGTTTGTAGGTGGCTGAAGTTTGAGGAGGACGTGGAGGATGGAGGCGAGCGTTGGAGTAAGCCCTACGTGGCCACCCTGTCTCTACACAGCCTGTTTGAGCTGAGGAGCTGCATCCTCAACGGCACCGTGCTGCTGGACATGAGGGCCAACTCACTGGAGGAGATCGCCGGTACGTAGAGTGGTGCTGGAGTGGAGGGTGACCAGAAGGTTGCCGGTTCAAATCCGAGGGTTGACAGGGAAAATCTGGCGGGAGTGAGCCTGCAACTGACTGGAGAGTTACTGGAGTTAGAATATCAGGTGCCAACGACTGCCGTTGTGCCCTTGAGTAATGCACTGAACCCCTGACCAATCTATATGTGTGTTCTCTCAGATATGGTCCTGGACCAGCATGAGGTGTCGGGCGCGGTGGGGGAGGATGTGAGGAGGAGGATCCGTGAGGCGCTCCTGAAGCAGCACCACCACCAGAACCAGAAGAAGCTGGCCAACCGCATCCCCATCGTACGCTCCTTCGCAGACATCGGCAAGAAGCATTCCGAGCCCCACTCCATGGACAAGAATGGTGAGCTCACCAACCAATCACACACCAACCAGAGTTTTGTGGCTTTTCTTATTGTTGTGCTGTATCGTGTCTCTGTGTGACTTGCTGTTGTCTGATTAATATCTCAACTACTATCTACATTCTCTCCTTTTGTTTGTGTGTGTCGATATGTGTTTGTCTATGTGTGTGTGCCCATGCATGTGTGGATATGTGTGTGTGGATATATGTGTGTCTATATATGTCTGCTTGTGTCTGTGTGCATGTGTGTGTGTTCGTTTACACATCCTGTCGACAGCTCCCTCCTTTTTTGCACCTTTAAGATGAAGGCCCCCAAGACTGACACAAACACAAGCAGACAGGCCTTGTCCTGCAGGCCATGGCCTCTGTGTGTGTCCACCTCCATCACCACTCCTTCCCCACCTGTAAGCCCCACCCCGTCAAAGCACCCCCGCCGTGCCTGCCCCCCCCCCCCCCTCAGATCCATACAGCCAATCCCTGCACTGCAGAGCTAAGCGGAGCTCCATTCGCTTCAGCTTCCACCAGGCTGTTGCCCAGGGTTACTGCCCTATCCCAACAATGGACCCAGACGAGGAGATCTATACAGGCAACTAGACAGGACGCCTGTAGTCTAGTCTGAGACTAACACTGGGCCATTCTCAAATGGAACTCGTTTAGTTGCAAACATATCACAAAAAAACTATCATAACCACTTCATTACATCCAGTACATCCATTAATAATCTCCATGTGTTTTCTCTAACCTCTTGGGCAGTACCAAACCTTCAAAAGTAGAATAGTACTACTTGCAAATTCAACTTAGAAAGTGCAACGTTTTGATCACAAAGACCATCATCAAGGCCTCATTCCTTCATTAATCTAGGTAGGATTAATCAATTGATAAATTCATCTAGATTATAGTGTAACACTAAAAGCCTTAATCTGAGTACTGTACAGTATGTTGTCCAGTGAAAGTGACTAACAGGCTGGCTCTCTCCTGTCCTGATGTCTCCCAGGTCAGACAGTCTCTCCCCAGTCCCAGCCAGCCACCACAGAGGGCAAGGAACATGTCAGCCGGGAGAACAGCCATGTGGACTTCAGCAAAGTAAGGCCCCACTCACCTAGCCTGGTCGCACCATATTTCAATGTTCTGTATAGCCAACTCCTATGGTTGTTGTCATACCAAGGTTGGCTACCAGGCTAACAGGTCACCCAAAAGTTCAGCTAAGCACAATGCTACTTTTTATCGTCATACATTAGCTAGTAGCTACATTACTGTGACTATGCTAGCCACCAGTTAGTATGTGTTAGACCAGTGCATTTACTATGCTGTGTGACCCACTCAAAGCGTTTAGCCATTTCTCTGTAGCTCAATGAATAATAAACCCACTGATTCTAGTCACAACCCAGTATCTTGCCAAACATCTGCTGTAGCCTAATTATGACAGATTTCTCAGTAGGCCTATCCATGATCCCCTGGCCCTCATTTCAGTCGACAATATTTAGCATATTTTCCTATCTCCTATTAGCTAAATAGGATTATCATGTCTGTAGATTGACCTCCACTTCATGAAGAAGATTCCACCCGGTGCAGAGGCATCCAACGTCCTGGTGGGGGAGCTAGAGTTCCTGGAGCAGCCTGTGGTGGCCTTTGTCCGTCTGTGTCCCGCCGTGCTGCTCAGCGGCCTAGCTGAGGTCCCCATCACCACCAGGTCAGACACACACTGTCATTTTATTATAATGTTAATTCTATTTTGTATGTGTAACGTTTTATTATATTGTACGTGCTCTGTTGTTAATGATGATTACAGTTAATACTATGAATTCCATGTGTTTGTAACTAAAGTGGGATAGGTGTTTTTCATTGGGTAAGTTCCTGAGTGGATGCACTCTATTTAGGTAAAACCCTGGTTTAAAACTTCTTCTGTGTTCTCTCTCAGGTTTCTGTTCATTCTGCTGGGGCCTCTGGGAAAAGGACCACAGTACCATGAGATTGGCCGATCCATCGCAACTCTGATGACAGACGAGGTAAGTAGCCACACTGCAGTAGTCCTGTGTGCACTTTTCCCTGCATTATCTTTGGTTATGTTAGCCAGGTTTAATGACAGCTCATGATGACACATACAGGATAACCCCATCCCCTCTCTGCCCCCTCCCAGGTGTTCCATGACGTGGCGTATAAAGCCAAGGACAGGAACGACCTGGTGGCCGGCATCGATGAGTTCCTGGACCAGGTAACTGTGTTGCCACCTGGGGAGTGGGACCCCTCCATCAGGATAGAGCCGCCCAAAAACGTGCCCTCTCAGGTGAGCCTCTTCCTGGTGGTGTCTGTGACATCACCCCTAACCAGAGACTTATTTTGAGATGCATATATATTTGGCTCTGACCCTGTGCCATCATCTGTTAGTTTGCTTCCAACTGCATCACTGGCTAAACCCAATCTGAATTGTACTCGGATTTAACTGCTGGTATTCCCCAAGGACAAATTCTAAATCCGCTCTGAATCCATTTGTTTTGTTTTTGTCTATTATCAGCTGGTACGTGCCGGACGGCTTGTCCTTAAAAAAGCAGTCCTGTGTTGTTGGAAGGAATAATGTTTTGCCTGACAGGCTATTTTAGGTCAATTCCTACTAGTGGCGATGCATTGAAAATAAATTATATAGCTATTTATGGCAAATAAATATTTATATTCCATCCGACCTCTGAACTCTATTCTTTACCACACAGGAAAAGCGCAAGGTCCCTCCTCTACTCAACGGGGATCTGGGAGAAGCAGAGGAACCTGGTGGCCATGGAGGCCCAGAGCTACAACGCACAGGAAGGTAGGTTAGAGTGTGTGTGGTGGTCGTGAGTTGAAGGTGTGTGTGTGTGTGCGCATCCGTGCGTGCATGCGTGTGTGTTTGGGCTGAGAGTAGGCCCGCCAGCACTGTGGACCATCTAAGGTCCTCTTCGTCTTTGGTTTTCAGTCCCCTGTTTGTCTCTTCTCCGGCTCTCCCTGTCCCTAGCAGAACATTTAGCCCTCCTTATGGGTTTCTCTCGTTCCTCAAACTCAAGAGTTCACAAAAAGAGCTGGGATTGAGTGTGATACATGCGTTTGGAATCATCCATGCATACTTTCCTACATAAGACCAGCATCACTTATTAAAATGTGCCTCGACAGCACTGGGGAAAACACTCTAGCTATTTTGGTAACACTTCATTGTACAATTAAATGTCCACATATAATGCTCTAACTGTGTGTGCATTAACTAAGGGCTGATTTGAATCTATTATTAAGCTTTTATAAGTTCATCATATAATCATGTCCACTTATAATACATGCACTAAGTGTGCTTTAACTAAGTGCTGTTTATAGGCTATAATTTGTTCAATATTAATACCCTACAGCATTCCATTTTGATGCTGTAAATAAAGTTACCTAATCTCTTAAAATGCTAATAAATACTTAACAGTGCAAAATAATGTATATGAATTCATGAATTATTAGTGTCTTATTAGCAGTAGCTTATAAGCACTTATGGACACAAACAATAAAGTGTTACAACTTTATTAACAATACTTTATTGTAGGTGTAATTTGTTTTGGGTATCTACAGTAGTGTAGTAGAGTGTATTTGGAGTAAGGAGAAAGCTGTAGTAGTGTAATACAGTATATTTAGAGGGAGGCAGTAGGCTATGTGTAGTTGTAGTAAGTGATGCTGTATATAATGGGTTTTTAAGTGATATAGTTGTAGTTGTAGTAAGTGATCCCTGCTACAGTAGGTCTCTGAGGAACTCATCCTGACGGTACAGTAGGTTGGCCTGCAGCCCAGTTCTGCTATGAGCCATGATCTCCCAGAGGGCCACAGCATAGCATCCATCCCCGACTCGGCTGAAATACCACTCAAAGTCACGCCCACCGTAACCCCGGCAACCGCCTCCGGCTAGGTCGCCATGTGCCTGTATATTTCCTCTCTCCATCCCTCCTCCTAGTGTGTGGCCTGTGGGAATGTGTTTAAAAAAGCAACTGAAAAATGAAAGGAAACACATTTGACTCCTTTTACTTCATATGGTATTTGATGCTGGTTCACTAAGGTGGTATGTGTGTGTGTGTGTGTGTGTATGCATGTGTACATGCACTAATGTGTGTGTCATTTCCAGGTTCTTTGGAGGGTTCTTCATGGACATCAAGCGCAAGGCGCCCCACTACCTGTCTGACTACACGGACGCTGTGAGCCTGCAGTGTCTGGCCTCTTTCCTCTTCCTCTACTGTGCCTGCATGTCTCCTGTCATCACCTTCGGAGGACTACTGGGGGAAGCCACAGAGGGACGCATAGTAAGACAAATGTTATTACAAATGGCAGAAGAACAGTCTGACTTTCTGAAGGCCTACTTCCTGTATTTGTTTGTTGGATTTCTGATGTAGTTATGCACAACAATAAAGCACTTTTACATTCACACATTAGGTAAGGACGATGGTATCCTTATGAAGCTGAACTCTAAACAGATGGATATGTTTTAGTTGCTGTATCCCCCAGTAGATATCCAACTTCAACAAATAAAGACTGCACAGACTCACAGGTGTAGTTATTATGAAAAGTGCTATGCAACCTGTGATCCATTAACCTATTACTGTCTCTTCCTCTTTGGCCAGAGTGCAATTGAGTCCCTGTTTGGAGCCTCCATGACGGGGATAGCCTACTCCTTGTTCGCTGGGCAGCCTCTCACCATTCTAGGCAGCACAGGGCCTGTTCTAGTGTTTGAGAAGATTCTCTTCAAATTCTGCAAGTGAGTTTGCCCCATTTCAGATACATTGTCACATTGTCTTAGCTGCTCTCATCACTGTGACATGGCTGCAGTACATTGTTCCTGGCATGTAGGAAGACTTTAAGTATAGATGTATGGGTTTTTCTAAGGCTGTGTGTGTTTGTTTGTGTGTGTGTGTGTGTGTCCATGTGTGTCTCTCGTGCAAAAATTGGTGACAACCTTGCCCCAAGCAGAAGTGTCCTTTTGGTCTAATGGTTAAGACGTTGGTCTTCCGAGTGTTACACGTGTGTGTGTTTGTCCACATGGACTATGACTATGGCTATATACGTGAACAGATCTGGAACCAGGTTAATTGGAAATATATTGGCAGACAATGTTAGGTACAATGTTTGTGCATACTGCACAGTGCTTATATTCTGTAGTACTCTACCACTGACACTTCATATGGATGGCTCCACTATAAATATATTTCATGTCAATGACTCCATTTCCTCTATGCACAGATTTGGACAGAATCAAAGTGCATGAGTGCGTGCATGAGGGACTGGCTCATGCTGAATCATGTCTGTGCGAACCCAGTCATTCATTCATGCATGGACTTTGGATTGCAGTCAAGTGTGTATGTGTGTGTGTGTGTGTGTGTGTGTGTGTGTGTGTGTGCATGCATGTGTGTATGTGTGTGTGTGTGTGTCCGTGTGTGTGTGTATGCTCGTGTGAAAATCGGTGATAACCTCTGCCCAAGAAGAAATGTCCTTTTGGTCTAATGGTTAAGACGTTGGTCTTCCGTGTGGGAGATGGGGGTTCGCATCCCACCAGTTACATGTGTGTGTGTTTGTCCACAGGGACTATGACCTGTCCTACCTCTCCCTGAGGGCCTGTATCGGCCTGTGGACGGCGTTCCTCTGCCTGCTCCTAGTGGCTACAGATGCTAGCTCCCTGGTCTGTTACATCACCCGCTTCACAGAGGAGGCCTTCGCCTCGCTCATCTGCATCATCTTCATCTACGAAGCCCTGGAGAAACTCATCCACCTGGGAGAACACTACCCCATCAACATGAACAACAACCTTCAGAAACTCACCCAGTACTCGTAAGTAATGGAAATAGTACTCGTTAGTGGAACTGATAGTCATAAGTGGATTAAATAGTCATAAGTGGAACTAGTATTCCTCTAACTACCAGTACTTGTAAGTGCAACTAGTAGTACTCCTTTAACTGCCAATAAGTGAAACTAGTACTCTTAACCTGTAGCACACTCTTGGAAAAAAAGGTGCTATCTAGAACCCCATAGGAGAACCCTTTGAATAACCCTTTTTTGTTGGAGGTAGAACCCTGTTGGTTCCAGGGAGAACTATTTTGGGTTCCATGTAGAACCCTTTCCAAAGAGGGTTCTACATGGAACCCAAAAGGGTTCTACCTGGAACCAAAAAGGGTTCTCCTATGGGGACACCCGAAGAACCCTTTTGGAACCCTTTTTTCTAAGAGTGTACTCATTAATGGAACCAGGACCCCACTAACTACCGCTACTCTTAAGTGGAACTAGTAGTAGTAGGAATAAATTGTACTTCTTTGTTTAAGTAGCATTCATAAGTGTAAGTACTACTCGACCTACAATACTGCAGGTGGACAACAGTCCATTTTTTATTAATTTTTTAACACATACTGTTTACCAGAGTCCTGTACACATTGGTGTTAGCTAGCTACATCATCAAAGCACAGATGGGCAATATGGGCAGTTTATCCAGTTTTTCGGTAATGCTACAAGATTATTGTAGTATGCTGAATAATCCCATGTGTAAATCCAGGGACATACATTAATACATGATGTAATCGTTCTAAGTCAATGTAATGTACGGTCAAGTAAATGTTAATGTTCACATTGGTGAGGTCATAGAGATTAATCCGCATGTTTCATTCCATGTCATTTCAGCAAGCCATGTCACCCACCATCTGAGATTATTCTCAAATCGTTTCTGTAGTTAGAAACAGACAAGATTAGCATTCCTGAAACTTAATTAATAATTTGATCTCTGAGAAATTAAGCTAATTATTCCACCCAAATTGGCCGTTTTAATTTATAGGATCTTCAATAAATATAGTACCTAACATTCGATTTGGACCATAATTCTTCCTAACAATGAGTAAGACATGAGGTATCCAATAAAATGATCAAAAGCCACCCACGGACCCCCCACATCCCACGCCAATCTCAGCCCAACAACCAGTATACAGTATCAGTTCTCTATGTCTGAAACGTAGTATGGAGCTGCTGCTTGGAGTATTGCATCTTCATCCTTTGTAATGTATTCCCTATGAATATGGTGATGTTTTGTTCCCCTGTTCAGAGAAATTATTAGCCATTGAAGTCACTTGCATTCTATACCATAAAATTAGTGTGAAAGTACCAAGTTTTGCCCACTAGATGCCGCTGTTTCTGCTACTGCCACCACACCCTTTTATCAATTTTGCTGGTCTCTTAAATGGATCACAATATTCTCTTTGCAACTTTAAGTAGAAAACCAATTGCTTTTGCTCATATGAATCCTATAAATTAAAATGGCCAATTTGGGTGCAATCCCTTAATTTCTCAGAGATCAAATAATATTTCAGAAAAATTATATTTTAGGAATGCTAACCTTATCAGTTTCTAACTACAGAAGCGATTTCAGAACAATCTGAGATGGTGGGTTTCAAAATCCTCTTTCTTGTGCTTTTTGAGGTGGAATAACTATAAGGACACAGATGTGTTGACATGTGCAGACTAAGGCTGCAAGATGACAAATGTGTGTGTGTGTTTATTCGTGCACGTGTGTGTACTCATACATGCGTACTTGTGCATGTGTGTGTCTGCGGGCTTGTGTGTGACTGTTTATATGTGTGTGTTTACGTGTGTGTGCACGTGTGTGTGCACTCATGTATGTGTGTGTTGTGCTCTGACAGGTGTGCGTGTGTGGAGCCAAAGGATCCCAGCAACTCCACTCTGAGGTACTGGGAGGACAGGAACATCACTGCATCAGAGGTCAACTGGACCAGCCTGGAGGTCAAGGTAAAGAGGGGTTTGAAGCCTAAAAGCCCTGATCTTGGGTTCTGGGCGATGAAGCCTTGCTCTGTAAGGTCACTGACTACCTCCTTCTGTAGTAGACCCCCAGCTGCACTGTGTAATCATCACATTAACTTCTAGAGGTCAGTAGTATTATAGTGCAGTGCAGGGTCAGGCACCACGGGGGACTATTGACCAATAACCACCCCCTGATGTAATATTGAGACATGATGTAACTAACACCTTACTCAATTACTTCTAAAACATCACTCATCAGCAAATTGCTACAAATATTATATTGTTTAAATATAGTGTATTTTTCATGGTGAAATAGCCATCCCCTGGAGAGGGGTGTGATGCTATAGGGATAGACATTGTCTCTTAATAGTACAATGTGTTTCCCCAGAGGGAACCGAACAGAACAGTGTGACAGGATTAAAGATATGTAGGCAGGATTTCAACAGGATTTAACCACGCACAGTCACCATAGAGAAACAGTCAGAACAGTAGAGCATTCTTTTAGTATTCACTGTGACTCTGTCACACCTCTGAAGGCTTAATGTGTCAATCTCACTCCAACACACATATGCGCACCTGCATGAAGCCAGTCAAGAATGACACGCACACACACACAAACACACACAATATGTGACTTCAATCCTATGTGCATGAATGACTGGGTTCACACAGACATGATTCAGCATGAGCCAGTCCCTCATGCACGCACTCATGCACGTTGATTCTGTCCAAATCTTTGCATAGAGGAAATGGAGTCATTGACATGAAATAAATGTATAGTGGAGACATCCATATGAAATGTCAGTGGTAGAGTACTACAGAATATAAGCACTGTGCAGTATGCACAAACATTGTACTTAACATAATATTTCTAATTATCCTGGTTTCAGATCTGTTTGTGTGTATAGGAGTTGTCTATAAAGTGCAAACAGATCTGGGACCAGGGGCTAACTTTGACTGGGTCTTCTTATCTTTCCTATGTAGGTAACTCATACCTTACAGTGGCCATGTCCAAATACCCATACTTGCGTTCTAAATAGTAGGCTTTTTGGATATGCGAAAATATAACGTTTTGTAGTATGTGAAATTTCAAAAAGTTGTATGCTTTAAATGCCAGCATGTCATACTCAGTTCGGCTTTTCGTCAAGTAGAATTCACCACACACTATTGAGGAAGATAATCGTTTTTTCACACCCATGTGTGTTTGACAACAGCTGATAATCAGAATAGGTGATAGTGGGGAACAAGCGCGATTCTGCATTAGATGACGCCTTCTCAGTATAAATAAGTGGTATATTGATATTTGTTGCTAATTGCATACATTTTTACTAAACAGTACATTCTAAATAGTATGTAGTACTGTTAGTACACAGGATGTAGTTTTAGTATGTAGTAGGCAAGACAGATTTCAGACACGGCCAGTCTATCCTGTTAAAGATATAGGATTCTTCTCAGGTCTCTCGTACCTTCCTGTTGTAGGAGTGCTTTGTGTTCAGCTGTTACAGTCGCTCTCTCTTCCTGTATAGGAGTGCTTTGTGTTCAGCTGTTACAGTCGCTCTCTCTTCCTGTATAGGAGTGCTTTGTGTTCAGCTGTTACAGTCGCTCTCTCTTCCTGTATAGGAGTGCTTTGTGTTCAGCTGTTACAGTCGCTCTCTCTTCCTGTATAGGAGTGCTTTGTGTTCAGCTGTTACAGTCGCTCTCTCTTCCTGTATAGGAGTGCTTTGTGTTCAGCTGTTACAGTCGCTCTCTCTTCCTGTATAGGAGTGCTTTGTGTTCAGCTGTTACAGTCGCTCTCTCTTCCTGTATAGGAGTGCTTTGTGTTCAGCTGTTACAGTCGCTCTCTCTTCCTGTATAGGAGTGCTTTGTGTTCAGCTGTTACAGTCGCTCTCTCTTCCTGTATAGGAGTGCTTTGTGTTCAGCTGTTACAGTCGCTCTCTCTTCCTGTATAGGAGTGCTTTGTGTTCCGGGGGGAGTTTGACGGCAGCGCCTGTGGCCCCCACGGCCCCTACATCCCTGACGTTCTCTTCTGGTCCGTGGTCCTCTTCTTCTCTACTGTCTTCATGTCTGCTTTCCTCAAGGAGTTCAAGACCAGCCGCTATTTCCCCACCAAGGCACGTCCAACTACACCTCATAATTCCTGAGTGCAAGGAATGTGGACCGGTAGCCACATCTGCAGGGATTTCAATGATATTTGATTGATTGTTGATGCTTGCCCCATAATCTCTCAGACTTTGGTGGATGTATCAGTGCTCTACCGCCTACTGGTACATCATTTTGAGAAATAATATGGAAATCTACCCATTATATTTCAATGATATGTCGATGAGTGCTGTTGGGTGCTGCAGGAGTAAGAATTTATTTTCCAGTGTACTGATGCCCCCTTGTGGCATCTAAGAGATCCTACACTTACTTGCGCTTTATTATTATTATTTGCCTTATTTAACCAGGTAAGTCATTGAGAACACATTATCTTTTACAACGACAACCTGAACAAGATAGATGTGATACACCGTTCCGCCAAGCAGACAAGTGAAGACGTTACAGACAATTAACTTGCATTCACATGCCACTGAGAAATAGGAGATTCACCATAAGCTCAGTTCCTAGTTTGACTGTGAATTTCTCTTGTTCTTCAGGTGAGGGCCCAGATCAGTGACTTTGCTGTCTTCATCACCATCCTCACCATGGTCCTAGTGGACTACGCCCTGGGAATCCCCTCACCCAAACTGCAGGTCCCCAACAAGTTCAAGGTGAGCACACACACACACTCACACACACACACACACACACACACACACACACACACACACACACACACACACACACACACACACACACACATACACACACACACACACACACACACACACACACACACACACACACACACACACACACACACACACACACACACACACACACACAGATCATGATCATGTTCACTCCCTCCCACAGCCAACCAGAGACGACCGTGGTTGGATAGTGAACCCAATAGGGCGCAACCCGTGGTGGACCACTATAATCGCGGTCCTCCCTGCCCTGCTCTGCACCATCCTCATCTTCATGGACCAACAGATCACTGCTGTTATCATCAACAGGAAGGAACACAAACTGAAGGTAATGGCTGCCAATTCAAGTCATTCTACTGTGTCTGCTTTTACTGCTATATGGTGGTAATAGTTTTCACAGATAAAATGTGAAATTCAAAACTTAACAGGTCATTATTATGATATAATTAACCGTCAAACCCCTAAAGGCTGATTCTATTTTGGGGTTTTGATCCCAATTTTTGAGGGGACTGTTTAATTTCTGTCCCATTTGGCTATGGCTACCATTTCAACTAACGCCTTGCATACTGTTCCTCATTTCTCCATAACTAAAGATCTGAACAGTATACAGTATATCTCCATAACTAAAGATCTGAACAGTATACAGTATATCTCCATAATTAAAGATCTGAATAGTATACAGTATATCTCCATAACTAAAGATCTGAACAGTCTACAGTATATCTCCATAATTAAAGATCTGAACAGTATACAGTATATCTCCATAACTAAAGATCTGAACAGTATACAGTATATCTCCATAATTAAAGATCTGAACAGTATACAGTATATCTCCATAATTAAAGATCTGAACAGTATACAGTATATCTCCATAATTAAAGATCTGAACAGTATACAGTATATCTCCATAACTAAAGATCAGAACAGTATACAGTATATCTCCATAATTAAAGATCTGAACATTATACAGTATATCTCCTTATTGTTCATGTATTATAGTATACTACTACCGTATCGCTGCAGTATGGATGCTATAACCCCATATCTCTGGTTCCCATCAACAGAAGGGCTGTGGCTACCACCTGGACCTGTTTGTGGTGGGGGTGATGCTGGGGGTGTGTTCTGTGATGGGCCTGCCCTGGTTTGTGGCAGCCACCGTCCTCTCCATCTCCCACGTCAACAGCCTGAAGCTGGAGTCAGAGTGCTCAGCCCCCGGGGAACAGCCCAAGTTCCTGGGGATCAGAGAGCAGCGCTTCACCGGCCTCATG
>NW_028157112.1:0-56670 GCF_964263955.1 Coregonus lavaretus | reverse complement strand
CAAAGTCACAGTCATCTCTCTATTTCAGTCCTCCAGCAGTATGGAACATGGTGTACAGGGGGGGAGAGGGGGAGAGGGGGAGAGGGGGAGAGGGGAAGTGGGGAGGGAGAGAGAGAGGGAGAGAGGGGGAGAGAGAAAGGGAGAGAGAAAGGAGAGAGAGAGAGAGAGAGAGAGAGAGAGAGAGAGAGAGAGATGAGAGAGAGGAGAGAGAGAGAGAGAGAGGAGAGAGAGAGAGAGAGAGAGAGAGAGAGAGAGAGAGAGAGAGAGAGAGAGAGAGAGAGAGAGAGAGAGAGAAGGAGGGAGTCAGGAGTGGGGCTGGCCAGCCTGCTGTCTTTAATAATCACTCTGGTTATAAAAGAAGGGAAGTCAGACACACAAGGTCACAGTATTTACACAGCACAGTAACAACCATTCTACTCACTCTATAGCCACAGACACGTACTGTACCAGGAGGCATTACCCAGTCGTGACAGACACAGCACAGTAACACCCCTTCTACCCTTCTATACCCTCCTGGTAGCTACAGTCACATTGGCATTATCCAGTCGTGACAGACAGCGGTGACTCATTGTGTAGAGAGATGTAGTCATAGGGTTTTGCCATCTGTGGCCCCCAGAGTTATTAAGTGCATTTTACCTCTGATGACAGAGTGATCCATTAAGATACTGCAGTACCAATGGGCATTTACAGTCAAGATAGCATTGTATGAACAATAAAAATTATTTTTATTTACTGTATTTGAAACCTTTCTCAAACTCAATGTGCTGCAAAGTACATTGTTGGAGAAACTCATCCCCTCCACAGCCAATATGTAGCTCAGCTGGTAGAGCACGGCGCTTGTAACGCCAAGGTAGTGGGTTCGATCCCCGGGACCACCCATACACAAAAATGTATGCACGCATGACTGTAAGTCGCTTTGGATAAAAGCGTCTGCTGAATGGCATGTTATTATTAGAATGATCTCTGTATTTTCTCCTGTTTAAACATACAGTAAAGTATGTACTCTGTGTCCTACTTCAGAATGAAAGTGAAAACCTGTATTACTCTATCACTGTATACAGTATGGCCTGTCTTTGACGTCCAATAACGCAATGAGAAGCAACACCGTCGTATACTATTATGGGAGACCTCTGGGGCTTTGCTAAAGTACTGTTTTTGATCATGAGGCAAATTGGATATTCTGCTCAAGGCCCCCCATCATAGAGATCCTATTAAATGAGTATTCTAATGCCTAATTCTATGTCCCCCGTGCCCTGCTACAGAGTCAGAGGACGGATCTATCACATTACACCTTTAAATATCTGCCTGAACGAACATCACTGGGATGCCAGAGAAAGACCGAGATTGGGGTGGGTGGAGAGTGGAGGGGGGGGGGGGGGGGGGAGAGTGAGAGGGAGAGAGATAGTGACAGGGGGGAGAGAGAGAGTGAGAGGGGGAGAGAGAGAGTGAGAGTGAGAGGGGGAGAGAGAGTGAAAGGGGGAGAGAG
Source organism: Coregonus lavaretus (assembly GCF_964263955.1). NCBI lineage: Eukaryota > Metazoa > Chordata > Actinopteri > Salmoniformes > Salmonidae > Coregonus > Coregonus lavaretus. The sequence continues at coordinate 55,184 of NW_028157112.1, read as the reverse complement.
AGAGTGAGAGGGGGAGAGAGAGGGGGGAGGAAAGTGTGTGTGTGACTTCCTTCTTTCTAATCCATATCTGTGTCATGCTACCCAACACACAAACCTGAGGCTCATGTGGCAGGCAGTGAAGAAAACATTACAGTGTGTGTGTGTGTGTTTGTGTGTGTGTCTGTTTGTGAGTTTGTGTGTGTGTCTGTGTGTGTGTGTACGTGTGTGTGTATGTGTGTTTGTGAGTTTTTGTGTGTGTGTGCCTGTGTCTGTCTCTCTCTCGCTCTCTCTCTCTGTGTGTGTGTGTGTGTGTGTGTGTGTGTGTGTGTGTGTGTTTTTGTGCCTGTGTCTGTGTCTCTCTGTGTGTGTGTGTGTGTTTGTGCGTTTGTGTGTGTGCCTGTGTCTGTGTCTCTCTGTCTGTGTGTGTGTGTGTGTGTTTGTGAGTTTGTGTGTGTGTGCCTGTGTCTCTCTCTCTGTGTGTGTGTGTGTGTGTGTGTGTGTATGTGTGTGTGTGTGTGTGTGTGTGTGTGTGTATGTGTGTGTGTATGTGTGTGTGTGTATGTGTGAGTGTGTGTGTGTGTGTATGTGTGAGTGTGTGTGTGTGTGTGTGTGTGTGTGTGGTGTGTGTGTGTGTGAGTATGTAGACACCATACAGGTGTGTTACATGCTAAAAATGCTTTGCCACATCATCCTCTTTAATGAAACATAAAAAGTTAGCATATGGGGGAGAAATGACTTTCCTGAGAAAACATTTGGCAATTTCTGAAAATATAATTTACCACAATAAAGGCTGTTAGAAAAATTATTTTCAACAATAAAGGTTTCACAATTGAATGTTTGGTGTTCTTCTTTCCGAGTTCCAAGATTCAGAATTACATTCACATAACTCAACCTCACCTCACCCTGTCAGTTTTTGTAATTGTATCTGTTCCTATTGTCGTGTGTTTAACTCTTTGCTTCTTCGTTAGTTAGAACATTCTAATAGGAAAACCCAACCTTATGTGCACATTTCCCATTCACAAGTATTGGCACTTGACGTGACAAATGAATAAGCCTATAATAATTGGTTTAGCTTTTATCCTCTGTCTAGTTCACTTCCCTGGTTAGTCTGTCATCATGTTTAGTGTTCTCCCTGGTTAGTCTGTCATCTTGTTTAGTGTTCTCCCTGGTTAGTCTGTCATCTTGTTTAGTGTTCTCCATGGTTAGTCTGTCATCATGTTTAGTGTTCTCCATGGTTAGTCTGTCATCTTGTTTAGTGTTCTCTCTGGTTAGTCTGTCATCTTGTTTAGTGTTCTCCATGGTTAGTCTGTCATCATGTTTAGTGTTCTCCCTGGTTAGTCTGTCATCTTGTTTAGTGTTCTCCATGGTTAGTCTGTCATCATGTTTAGTGTTCTCTCTGGTTAGTCTGTCCTCTTGTTTAGTGTTCTCCGTGGTTAGTCTGTCATCATGTTTAGTGTTCTCCCTGGTTAGTCTGTCATCATGTTTAGTGTTCTCCATGGTTAGTCTGTCATCATGTTTAGTGTTTGTTAAGATCATTTATTAACTAACTATTTCTGTGTCTCTGTGCGTCTCCCAAAAGGTTGTAAGGCTTTTGGATCAAGAAACGGACAGAGCTCCCAGTTGCAATAGTCAGAGATCTTTATTCATTGAGAATTCTGCCACAAAATAGTCGTACAATATTTTTATACGCACACGTCATACAAAAATCCCACCCCTCTTTAGGCGGGTTGTAGTTTTCCACTTGAAAAAAACTGCTCTCCTGACCATCAGGTCACACACACACACACACACACATACACATACACACACATACATACACATACACACACACATGTTCTTATCATAGTCTACTCCCTGCATTCCTCAGTTATCGCCGTTCTCACCATATTCTGACTGCCTCATTGTACTTCTAACTAAGCTACACATATTATCAGTTTATAGTCTTATGATTCTTACACTTTTCACACAGTTTCAGAGTGTAATAATTAGTCACTACTAAGAAAGTACTAATCATACTTAAAACAAGAACATTTCACAACTATATTTAAGGGTGGAACATTTGGTCATTACTTTTAACCTGTATATGTTTTAATTTCTATATCAATCCACCCTTTGACTAAATTATCCACACTTTAATACACAGAAAATCATTACAATTACTTTTAAACTAGAGATTTCTAGTTCTAGGAAAACATCCAGTTACAGTTCTCCGTTAGATTTTCACTGCAACCTTTACACATTAGAACTAATAAAAGTTTCATCCAGTCTCAAACTATCTGAATCGTCGTCCTCCGCCACCAAGCCTGGTGGGTCATATTCTTCATTCCTTAGGTCGGAGTCCGGAGTCCGGGATTGGGGCGTATCTCACCATCTGCTGTGATACTGCATTCTCCAACGCCTTGCTCACCAACCCTCGGACACAGGGAATAAGACAACATCCACAAAGAACAAGCATACCCATAGAAGCTATAGCTGCACCCAGAATAGTTGCAACAATAGCTTTCCATTTTCCAAACATGTTATCAAACCAACCAGTCATTGATGTATTCACCCCCCAGTTCAAGCCCATTCTTTACTCAATGCAGTGAGACCTGCCAGTGCTCTAGTTACTGTACCATCTGGGGCTGTATTGTTGGGGATAAACATACAACAATGACCTCCCACCATCTTGCAAATCCGCCCTTCTCTGCTAAAAGCATATCGAGAGCCAACCTATTCTGCGGTCATGAGTGAGGTGGCGGATAGTTGGTCTGAGATTCTCTTCACTGCATCCCTTGTCTAATTAACAAACCTTTGTAGATGTAATTAATCCAGTCAACATTTTTATTAATTGTAACCCACCAGAAAAACTTTGTTGTAAACCCTTCTCCAATTTGATCTGTGATTCGCATTACTTTGGTGTCTATAACATTGATAATCTCCGGGGGTCATGGTGAATTGGGGTGCCTTAGTATTATCCTTTTTAAGAGTGGTTATTTTAATATCAGAACAATTAGGTGAGGTTTCGTTTGATCCCAAATCTATCACACAAGAGAACATGGTCTGAGGCATAGGTGCAGTTAAAAGGGTTGGCCTACCTGTTGAACAGGCATAACAATTAGTTTGACCCAACGCCCTAGCTGTGTAGTTCAACCTTACCCAGAAGTTCTCATTTGAAATTCCTTCTACTTCTCCTTGGTTCATTTCCTGCAAGAGGAAATCTTCTACCCTTGGTGGTTCAGTGCTATTTAGGATTCCTTCTGAGGGCCTTCCAAGGGGTATTAGACTATTTTTTGATACCTCTGGTGATAACATTAGATCTTCCTGCTGTTCTGTCTCGGGGGTGGAATATTCATTTCTCTCCTGAAAAATGAACCTCAAACATATATCTGCCCCGAAATCATCAACACAGACCCAATAGTTCCTTGCTATGTCATCTTGCATAATTGACTTTACCGTTATCACCAGTTCCGTTTTACATTTATCATGGGTTTGTTTAATTCCCCATCGGTGTGCTGCGTCCATTCCATTCTCATAGTATGTTCCCCAGGTATGTTTAAACACCCTTGTCCAAGGACATGAGCGTTCCCCAGTGCAAATGTATTTACCATACCTTCTAGGACCTAACTTTCTTGTACACGCCCCCTTCTTACCAAAGCCCCCAAAACCTCCTATCTCTTCATGGAAGAAGTCGAATGGTATCTTGAATCCCCCATCTTGTCCTAAACTGACTTTAACTATAAAATAATCATTCCCCCAATAGTCTTTCTTGGTTTCAGTATTTCTACGAGATCGAATCAGTGCATAATTTCCCTGTTTAGGTTGACCTGGATTAATCCATAATATGGTTAACACAATGCAGCTCAGAGTCCCCTAAAATCCCCAAAACCATCCCAATCCTGTCCCTGACCCACCTTCCTGGTACTTCCCCATACCCACACCTCTAGGAACACCCCACAGTGATGAAAGTTCGGGTAGGGTTTCTTCGTTAACAGAGTTTACCCCCGAACCCTAGTGCCTCAGTTCTTCTCTTTAACTATGTGTGTTCAACGGTGTTGGTATGTGGGCCTACCTTTTTGCAGTGGGTAACGTGGACCCAAGTGGCTCTCTCAGCTATTCTTATAGCGAAGGCAGTTACCAATAGGACTTGGTATGGTCCCTCCCAGCGTAACTTCTTTCAATCCTTTTTCCTCAACGATTGGATCCACACCCAGTCTCCAGGGTGCATACTATGAGTCACCTTCTTTAATTCTCCTGTAGGACACACATTCTTAGACATATGGGTATGGTTAACAAACAATTTTCTCAAGTGTTCTGCTAGTGTCTGCCTGTTCTGGTCCTGCCAACTGTGGCATTCTGTAAGGTCTTTCAAACACTTTCTCAAAGGGGGACAACCCAATTTATCTGGTGTTACCCTAATCGTCATTAATACTATCGGTAGACATTGTACCCAATTTCTTCCTTTCACTCCGTGATAACTCTATAAAATCAATTTCCAATTGCTGGACTGGATATTTTGACAGGGGGATATTCCCCCTGGGGTGCTCTCTGTCTATCTTGGTGATTATTCTGCGCACAGAATATTTGTTGTTGTTGTTGTAGTAATTCGTTATACCATATTCCACAAAGTGTTTCCTAACCTGCTCTACCATCTAACCTGCTCTATCATCTAACCTGCTCTACCATTCCCCCTATTGACACATTGTTTTACCCATGTGTCAATATTTCCGCATATCAAAACTGTAAGTCGCTCCGAATAAGAGCGTCTGCCAAATGGCCAAAATGCAAAATGTAATCAAGAACATAGGAAATATCTGTTTCCCCGTATATTGTTCCTGTCACCCTTCTTAATGTCATATTTCATTCATTTGTCAATATAATCCCTTACTTCATATAAGTAAGCAGTGATATTTTATTCCAGGTGTCTATTTTAAAAAATGTTTGATACGTTGTCTCCTACTGTCCCTTAACATAAACTGTAGGGGATTTTCCTCAGTCCTGGGAAATAAAGAAAAAACTTAAAAAACTCCCCCCTCAGAACACATCGGATAACTCCATGTTTCATTAAATTCACTAAACCTATAAATAACAAGCCCATAACCACCTTCCGGTAATCTACTGATTTAAACCTGTTGTATTAATTTCTTAAAATATAAACCTATTGTTTAATAAATCCACTGTTTGCATTGAACACATCTCTCAGTCTCTCTAGGTATTGACTAATAGTCTCACTGTCTCCCTGCTTACACTCGTGGACTTTGGAGAAGTCGGCATGTCTGTGATAATATTCTCTCAGATTATCACAGAGTTGTGCCAATTTATCTCCATAAGCCCCTCCCTCTTCACACTCTAACACCGGCACGTTCCCATCTCCGGGAATCCAGTTTCCCCTTACTGCCGCCCAGTCCTTCAACACTATCTGTCTGACTGCCCTTTATAGTTCCCCTGTATTCAGCTTAAAGCTGACGGTCAGCCCTTCCATATCTCTTCTGAACTGGTGTACCCCCGTCTTAGGGTGGGGTATCCCTTCCACTGCTCTCACTACATCTCTCTGCTTCGTTTACTAAATCCTGGCATTAGTAAATTCTATCCACACACCACCAAAAACGAATAACATATTTGCATACATATAACTAGAAAGCATGAATTTAATACCATTCTTGCTTAAACAATGCAATTCAACATTTCTCATCACCCAATTTATATTACTTTTTTCACACAGGAAACCCTGTACAATCTCTATCCTCTATTGATGACTTTCCATCTAACATTACTTTTCAACATTTCTCAAATCTAATTACCCCCTGGAAGCTTGACCGAAATACAATGTGTTGACGTCATATGCTCAACCCCGTACACGTGACCTTTTTCTCCAACAAGAATTCTCATATCCCTCCTATTCTTTTTTTTCCTTCCCCTTGTCTGCTTTTTCTTATGTTTCTGCAGTGTCGGGATTGATGCCCTGTCTTATTACAGTAAGTACAAGGTGCCTTACACTCTCTTGCAAAATGACCCCCCTTGTTACAGTTAAAGCACTTATTCCCCCCGTTGTAGCCTTCACTCTTTCCTGGGTTTCTACCCTTACCCGCTATCTCACCTAGTGTGGCTATTAAATACTATGCTCCCTTCTGTTCTTTTCTTACTCGGTCCTGTCTATTATTTTCCCTTCTTTCTCTAAGTTTTCTGAGTTCCCCCCCCCCCATTCCTGACAGAAATGGGTTCTCCCTCTCCTAGTGATCTTAACCGTCCAAATTTACTCAATTATATTAACCTTCTCTTCACTTCTCTTTCACTATATTTCTTTAACCCAGATTATTTGTTGAACATTACTGTTCTATAATCTACTACAGGTTCTCTGAATACAGGGTAGTTTCTTTTGGTAATGGCCTATTACCGTGAATCGTTACGGACCCACCAACATTTCACTTTAAATTGGCTACGCATTGATCAATTTGCTACTTTAAATTATGACGTTTAACCTTCAGTCAATATTTTAGCAAGTTCTCAAATCAATTTCCCCAATTAATGAATAAAGACTACCAACCTTTTCCTTGCAGCCGAGATTCAATGTAGGTTTGGATTCCGTCACCGTCTCTGTCATTAATCAGGTGTCCACTGGCCTGTTTTAACCCTTAATGCCAAAGGGCAGGTCTTTCTATTTACGAATGTATCATTCGCCCGTCGACGGTTTTCATAGTTACCTGAAATGACAGAGGCACTTGAAAACTGCTCTCCTGACCATCAGGTCACACACACACACACACACACACACACACACACACACACACACACACACACACACACACACACACACATACACATACACACACATACACATACACACACACATGTTCTTATCATAGTCTACTCCCTGCATTCCTCAGTTATCGCCGTTCTCACCATATTCTGACTGCCTCATTGTACTTCTAACTAAGCTACACATATTATCAGTTTATAGTCTTATGATTCTAACACTTTTCACACAGTTTCGGAGTGTAATAATTAGTCACTACTAAGAAAGTACTAATCATACTTAAAACAAGAACATTTCACAACTATATTTAAGGGTGGAACATTTAGTAATTACTTTTAACCTGTATATATTATAATTTCTATATCAGTGTTCTCCCTGGTTAGTCTGTCATCTTGTTTAGTGTTCTCCATGGTTAGTCTGTCATCTTGTTTAGTGTTCTCCCTGGTTAGTCTGTCATCTTGTTTAGTGTTCTCCATGGTTAGTCTGTCATCTTGTTTAGTGCTCTCCATGGTTAGTCTGTCATCATGTTTAGTGTTCTCCCTGGTTAGTCTGTCATCTTGTTTAGTGTTCTCCATGGTTAGTCTGTCATTATGTTTAGTGTTCTCTATGGTTAGTCTGTCATCATGTTTAGTGTACTTTTATATACTCACTTATACTCACTCATGTGAAAAGCGCTTACAATTAAATGTATTATTATTATAATAAAATATGCATATTTAATTTTAACCTATAGGGCCAGTCTATTACTCATTACTAGGAACATCATGAATTAGAACATCCACATCAGGATCCATTGTTGTTAAAACCTTAGAATGAACAACTGCAAGGAATGTACATTTCTTGACCAACTGTCAACAGCAATTAAATTAGTAAATTATTCTCAATTATTCTATTAGTAAATTATTATTCCTATTAAATTAGTATTCTAATTCCTAATTCCACATTGTGACATCATAAAGCACTTCCTTCTAGAAGCCATAGTAAACATTCCATGCTGCGCCTAACATTCCTCAAACATCTTCTACTGGCTCAGAGCAATTAATTCAGCGAACAGCTACTTTGGGATTAGTAGTAGTTTTATTACATTACATCAATTGCAACCTCCATAAAAGGAGCATGGAGTCCATTCAAACACTGCACAAGTACAGTGAAATGCTTAATTTGCTCTACCCAACAGTGCAGTAATCAATATCAAAATAGTATAACTAGCACAACTAAAAAATATATTTCATAAAGAAAACACGAGAAATAAGAAATAAGAGAGGAAGCTATATACAGGAGGGGCCATGGAGGGGATCTAGGTCCAGCGGTTAATCTAAGCTCCAGTCCATCCCAGGTGTCGGTGGGGCTTGTTCCTAGATTGCTCCATACCCTGTGGCCCCTGCCAGAAGAAGGTCTCTCAGACTCTCAAGGCCCCTCCCCTTCTGGCCATTGCTGAGGCCCTCCCGGTGTGTGTTTGTTTGTTTGTGTGTGTGTGTGTTTATGTGTGTGTGTGTGTGTGTGTGTGTGTGTGTGTGTGTGTGTGTGTGTGTGTGCGTATGTGTGTGTTTGTGTGTGTGTGTGAGAGAGAGTGAGAGAGAGAGAATGTTTCTTCCTTCCTCAGTCTCCTCTGGTTAAACTTATAGAGAAATGGCATTGGATTGGTTCTGTGGTGGAGTAAGGAATTTCACAGGGACAGGAGAAAGGTCTCCCACATCACTCCTACCTAATTCCAGGAATTCACCATAAACAGACTTATCTAACTTATCAGAAGGACTGTTAGCAGTTTTAAACATGCTTTAGCTAGCTGGGTTTATCATCATATACATCATACAAATAATAATATATAATGATATTTGCCATTTAGCATACACTTTTATCCAAATCGACATGTCATATTTACATTTATCACATTTACACATATACCAACAATGTTTAAATGCCACCATTTTGAAATATTCTAATGACCATTACATATTACATTGCGACCATACAGGCACCTGCTGTGACCAGCAGGTACATTCATAACCTATTGCCTGCTGTAACCTATTGCCCCCTCCGGCATCCACTCTCTGGTTCAAACCCATTATTGGCGGGCATTCTGCTGGCGTCCATTTTGTCCTGTTGACAAAGCACAGAGTGTACTGCCAGCCAGGCTGAGTAGAAACCCTACACCTCTAACTCACCACCGCTCAGGTCATCACACCCACTGATGTCTGCTTGTCTACTCCACAACACACACTGGGTTGGTGTAGGCTGCCTGTACGTGACTGTAGTGTACGGCCTCTGGTAAAAGGTCTGGACCTTTATGGCGCAGGAGACGGTGCTTTGCCCTGTAACCTTGGTGGGTTGTTTCAAGTTTCAAGTTTTATTAGTGGTATGTGTGGGATACACATGGTATACACCATCCAACAAAATGCTTACTTGCAGGTTCCTTCTTGATAATGCAACAACAATAACAAATAGTAAAAGATAAGAATACGAACATAAAGTAAATGGCTCAGTAGAATAGAATAAACATTTTAACGTTAGTATAATACAGGAAGGCACAATTTATAGTCCAATATTTACACGTGTTTTGGGGAAGGGGAGATTGGGGGGAAGGTGTTTGTTGGTTCAATCCCCTGCGCTGGCTGTTCCCCCTAAATTGCTACAATGAAATGTGAAGTGGACAGAGTAGGGTTGTATTGTACTGTATGTATCACCATGTTAGAATAACCACATTATTATGGTATTTTCTCTAAACACTAATTGATGTCCATGTTGCAGTACAATAACTAGCCACCACTACAATGTCTGCTGCCAGGTTCTACAGAAACCCTGCACCCCTCACTGATTCTCTGTCCAGGTCATCTCACACACAGGGCTGTCTGTCTGCTACTGTTCTACAGTGGTCCTCAAACACTCCAGCAGGGTCACGTACTGAACCGACCTACAACCTTTTCCCTCTTCAATGATATTTTTAGCCACAACTTCTACAAAGACAAAGCCCAACATAGTTTCATTAGAAATTATGTAAAAATAGTGACACCGTTGTAGTTATACGTCATAGCTGACATATTAATTATGTCACTTAAAGTAACAAGTTAGTGCCATCCCTTTGGACACAGTTACTCTATACCAGGATTCTTCAATTCTGGTCCTGGAGGGCCGAAATACCTCTGTTTTTCATCCTCTCCTTCTAATCAGGGGCTAATTCAGACCTGGGACACCAGGTGAGTGCAATTAACTACCAGGTAGAAATAAAAAACAGAAGTGTTTGGCCCTCCAGGACCGGAATTGAAGAACCCTGCTCTATACCATCATGGTGATACAAGAGGATCCACATGTATTCTGAGAAGTGTTGTGGAAAGAACAGACTGTAGTAAGAAGACACTCTGCCTGATCTTCAGTGAGGCCTGGGCATCCTTCTGTTGTGCCACAATAAGGCTGGATAGGCATGAGCACGTCTGATTACATAAACACTGCCTGGGGATTAAGTGGGTCAAAACCTTCCTAGAGGTGGATGACAGAGGGACATGTCAAAATTGGAATTTTATGGAATTCTCCATGTGGTCTATATTAAAAGGAACTTCATTTAATATAACAGGCTTTTAAAATTAAATATTGGTGCACAATTTCTACTTAAAATATCAAGGGGACGCAAAAGTCACTAATTTCGTGGAAAGACCCAGTTTGGGGGTTACACAGGGTAGACGGTTGGGGTTACACAGGGTAGATGGCTGGGGTTAAACAGGGTAGAGGGCCGGGGTTACACAGGGTAGACGGCCGGGGTTACACAGGGTAGACGGCCGGGGTTACACAGGGTAGACGGCCGGGGTTACACAGGGTAGACGGCCGGGGTTACACAGGGTAGACGGCCGGGGTTACACAGGGTAGACGGCCGGGGTTACACAGGGTAGACGGCCGGGGTTACACAGGGTAGACGGCCGGGGTTACACAGGGTAGACGGCTGGGGTTGCACAGGGTAGACGGCTTCTCATCCACACACACTTACTGTGCTGGGCACCTTCCTGGTTATTTTGAGCAAATCAACTATTCATGAAGCTAGCTCTGTTTCTCTCTGCCTCCTCCTCTACCCTCTGACCTATTCTATCTCAGTGTCTCCTCTCTCCCTCTATCTCTCACGTTGCCTCTATATTCTCCAGGAAGATACTGAATCACAAATCCACTTCTAGTTTCTAGTGTGATTGTATCTATTAATCTGTCTTTCCAGGCCTCTTGTTGGATGGATGACTATAAGTAGAACCATTCTAAGTATCCTTAATTTTGAGTGCAGTAATTTGAGTTTCTATTGTATAGCAGTGGACAAATCCATTATGATTCCAGCCTGGCAGCTGGGTTTGAGCTATGAAAATGTCCTGCTGCAATATTTCTCACTGCCTCTGTCTGTTTCTTCAGATTATACAATTGTTAGATGAAGGCTGTTGCCGGTTTGTGTGACATGTGGGCACTTAAGTATTCTACCATGCACTCACGGATGCACATGCGCACATGTTCACACACACATACAGCAATACACAATAAATCAAACAAACACACACACACACACACGTTGCTTGGAAACTGTGTGCGCGAGAGTGAGATTGTTTGTGTGTGTGTGCACGAGAGTGGGAGGACACAAGGATGGACAGTAAGTGTGTGATGTGTGTGAGTGTGTGTGTAGTCCATTTCACAAGCAGCTGTTACGGTGGGAAAAAAAGCCTCTCACTCCATGCTGGGAAAGCAACTGTCGCTAGGGCAGACAGACAGACAGACAGACACAGACAGACAGAGGACTGAGGAGAGAGTGATATAGAGTTACTAGAGCAGCAACCTGAGTCAGGCTGGCTCCCACAGACAATACATAGCAAGAGACAGCAAGGAGGCTGATTGAATATATATTATGTATGCTTCTATTGAGTTTATACTGGCCTCAATGATTCTATGATATCCAATACTGGGGGTTATTATCTCATGATCTAGAAATAACGATGTGTCAGAATATTGTTTCACAATGACCTTGACATGCTAGTCTTCCCATGTGCAGAATATATTTAATACATGGTGTATACTGTATCTATTTGTTGGGATAATATAGTGATGTGGTAGACATTTCTGTGAATACAAAATTGGACTTTGGAATTGGAATTCACTGGTTCTGTCTATCCCACAGTTGTCCACGTCACACACACACACACAAACACAAGCAAACACAAGAAGGCTCTCCCACACACACACACATGCACAAACACACAACATACAGTACACACACACACACACACACACACACATATACACATTTACACACACATATACACACACACACACATACACACACACATATACACACACACACACATACACACACACACTGTAATCAATGTCTCCGGTTTCCTGTTGAGGGTAGAAGCAGAGTCTAAGTGATGATGTTCATGGTGTGGGCTAGCTTTACAAACCCATAGTCTCAGTATGTGTACCCAGCTATTACCACTGGATATATTGTGTGCTGGTTGTCTGTCAACACTATGAGTAAGACTAGGAGTTCAGCTGGAGGCCTGGAGTGGGGTATGGAGTTGGAACCTCTTACACTCTTAGAAGAAAAGGGTTCCAAAAGGGTTCTTTGGCTGTCCCCATAGGATAACCCTTTTTGGTTCCAGGTAGAACCCTTTTTGGTTCCAGGTAGAACTCTATTGGGTTCCATGTAGAACCCTCTTGTGGAAAGGGTTCTACATGGAACCCAAAAGTGTTCTACCTGGAACCAAAAGGGTTCTTCAAAGGGTTCTCCTATGGGAAAGCTGAAGAACCCTTTTCGGTTATAGATAGCACCTTTTATCTAAGAGTGTAGGATGGTAAACAATGTACTGTATAATGGGATTTGGAGGATCCTGGGCAGGGACGGCTTGTTCAATAGGGCGATATGGGCGACGCACTGCCAAACGGGAAAAGGAAGGGATTTTTTTTCTAATCAATTATATCACGGCAACAGCAGTTATCAGTGTTCACGTCTGATCTGCCAGCCACTAAATGTCAAATCAGGCTAAAGTCGTGCTTCAAATGGCCCCGCCCGTTTTTGGGGCGATTTCAGTCAAGTTGAAAATCGCCCAGAAGTCTCTCATAGCCTGTCATGTAAAATCTATTTTTTTCACATTTCAAAGCTTTCAATACATTCTCTATGGGTGTCTGTGGGCTTGCACTTACGCGCTTTCGTCATACGTGACGTAACGTTGAACGTAACTAAGACAATGGCGGCTAGAAGCGTCTCTGTTGCGATCTGCAGTGCGGCGTTATTTTATGTTTTTAATTTGTAGACTTAGTTTACAAACATTCTGCCAACCATGGATTTCCAGTGGTTGGTTTTGGACTGATCTTGTTGATCGTGTACATACCCGCTACGAACGGACTAAATAATGAAAACGCTGCTGGCAGCTGAATCCCAATACAGCTGGGAGACTTGGCTGGATGAGTCCCGGACAGAGAAGTGGAGCCGGCCACCTTCACCCTGGTCAGAGCGGACCGCGATCCTGGTAAGAGAGCGACTCTGTACCCCGACATTGAACTGCTTTCTGTGTCATTGCGACCTTACTATCAATTCAATTCAATTTAAGGGCTTTATTGGCATGGGAAACGTGTGTTAACATTGCCAAAGCAAGGGAAGTAGATAGTAAACAAAAGTGAAATAAACAATAAATATTAACAGTAAACATTACACTCAGAAGTTTCAAAAGAATAAAGACATTTCAAATGTCATATTATGTATATATACAGTGTTGTTACAATGTGCAAATAGTTAAAGTACAAATGGGAAAATAAATAAACATAAATATGGGTTGTATTTACAATGGTGTTTGTTCTTCACTGGTTGCCCTTTTCTTGTGGCAACAGGTCACAAATCTTGCAGCTGTGATGGCACACTGTGGTTTTTCACCCAGTAGATAAGGGAGTTTATCAAAATTGGGTTTGTTTTCGAATTCTTTGTGGATCGCTGTAATCTGAGGGAAATATGTGTCTCTAATATGGTCATACATTTGGCAGGAGGTTAGGAAGTGCAGCTCAGTTTCCACCTCATTTTGTGGGCAGTGTGCACATAGCCTGTCTTCTCTTGAGAGCCAGGTCTGCCTACGGCGGCCTTTCTCAATAGCAAGGCTATGGTCACTGAGTCTGTACATAGTCAAAGCTTTCATTAAGTTTGGGTCAGTCACAGTGGTCAGGTATTCTGCCACTGTGTACTCTCTGTTTAGGGCCAAATAGCATTCTAGTTTGCTCTGTTTTTTTGTTTGTTCTTTCCAATGTGTCAAGTAATTCTCTTTTTGTTTTCTCATGATTTGGTTGGGTCTAATTGTGTTGTTGTTGTTGTTGTTGTTGTTGTCCTGGGGCTGTGTGGGGTCTGTTTGTGTTTGTGAACAGAGGCCCAGGACAAGCTTACTTAGGGGACTCTTCTCCAAGTTCATCTCTCTGTAGGTGATGGCTTTGTTATGGAAGGTTTGGGAATCGCTTCCTTTTAAGTGGTTACTATCTGCCCCGTGAGTTCCCCCAATTGTTTGTTACCGTTGTGTACTGTTGATAATCACAAGTTTACTGGAGAACTGAGACCAAGTAGAGACTTTGGACAGGGTGGATATGGTATAATAAAGGCAGTTTATTCAGAGGTAAAGATATCTGGAATCGCGTGCACGGACTCGTGCACGTGTGTAGGTCACCTAAATCATCAGAAAAATTGCCCCTCCTGAGAATTTTTTCAGGAGCCGCCACTGATCCTGGGAATACAAAGAATATAGAGGACAGATCCACCACCTTCAAAATCCCCATTTAACCCTTTAGTAAGAAGAGACAATCCTATAATTCATATAGAGAATCAGATATGGGTTGATGTCGAGAATAAGGAAAGCAACCAGTCACTTGTAAATACAGCACTCCAAATACTCTAGGTGCAGTGAGGACATAGGCACATGCTACTAGAATATTCTCTCTCATATTTCTCTCCTCTTTCCTCTTCTCTCCATTCAGCAGGTACCTGTAGTGAGCCTCCTGTGGGTTGTACTAATGTGGGCGTCCCAGGAGACAAGTCAACTGTACCTCAGCGAAGACTTCATATCCCAGTGGAGTTGCCTTGTTCTTTCTTCTTCACAGAAAGTTGTCATGCTCAGTTACACTGTTCTGATTTCAAATGACAATCTACCTGTTGGCACATATGAGTCTCCTGTTCAAGGAATCATTTTGGCAAATGAATGAGAGAGAGAGAGTGGGACTGTATTCTCACTGTGTAAAGATTGTATGCTAATGAGTCTTGGCTTCTTTGCAGTAACACAAGTAACATGTCAACATAGCAACATACAAGTAATATGTCACCAAAACAGTCACATATCTAATATGTCAGCTTGGGTGTCATAGAAAAAGTACACTATTTTTACATGTTCTATTCTAGTGAGACCCTGTTGATCATTGTCCAAAGTAGTGTCCTTCAAAGTGCACAGTGCTCCTCTGTCATACAAACCTAAAGCTACATAGTTCCTCCTTGGTCATGTTCCCTGGACAGTAGCTTGAACTCGAGGCTAGTATCGGTCATCACCATCCCTCTGCTACCCCCATCCCTTTCTCCATTTCTTCCCCCATCAATCCCGCTCCCTCTCCATTCTCTTATTTCCTTCCTTCCTTCATTCTTGGCATTCTGTGCTGACGTGTGCAGCAGCGGTGGAGTGTAGCCAAGAGCTCCCTTAAATCATACCGACTATAATGAAAAATACTCTCACACACACATGCGCGCGCACGCACACACACGAACGCACACACACGCACCCACACAGCCTCCTACTGTCCTGCTATATTACACTGCACACAAACATCAGACAAACACATCCACACAGCACACAACTGTCTGTGAGAATGTCAACACAATGAGAAGAAGAGTGCATCTTTAACGTGTGTTTTTGTTAGGCCTACTGCTGCTAGGTAGCTCTCTCTCTGCTCTCCCCCTCCCCTCTGTCTGTCCTTGATTGCAGGAGTGAAGTCTGGTGTGCGGGAGTCAGGGTTCCAGCTGCAGCTCATTCACCATAATCACCTCAGCCTTTAAGACCCGGTCAAACTTGCCACTCATCGTCAGATCATAGTCAAGACGACCATGTTAGTCTCGCTGTCGGCTCAACCTGTTTGTTTTCGCTCTTTGTGTTTTTGGCCTGTTCTATTTACTTTTCTCCTGTGCCACAGATTATTGGAACCTGACTCCTGCCTCCGCTTCACTCCTGCCACCACCATCTTGCTTTCCACTACCGGACCTCCCTTTTGGACTCACCACGGACACTAGGACATTACGGTACCACACCTGCCCTGACCTGGATCTGTTACCCTCCCTGTAACCTGGACTTGCTCTTCCCCTATTATTGGAAACCTGGACTAATTGAACATTGTAAATAAACCTGTTAAACCTTCTCTGGCTTGGTGTAGTTGTCTGCATTTGGGTTCAAATCCAGTTAAATCATGACAGTTTTCATATTTGATGAAGTCATGGCTCCTCTTGAGTTGAAGAGAGATGAGTTTACCCAGTGAGAATAGCTCCCACAGTGAAATGCCCTTGCAGAGCCCTAGTTACCGTAGCAGCAACATATGAGATATTACACCACAGTCCTTTGAAAACCTGTTCTCCCATTCATTTGTTTACTGTTTATCTTACATTTATATGTGACCTTACAAACACTGTCACAAACACTGTCTATTCACATCACATTCTGTTCAATGTGCTGTCATTTCATTCTGTCTTGTGCTGTTCATGTTTGAATCAATTAACATTCCATTTGTTATGAAACCAACAAGCCAGCCTACAAATATGTCTACTCACGCTATGTCTTGCTCTTACCTAGCTATTCCTAACTGACTGTGTAAACAACTTTTCCTGTCACACTGTGTGTTGGTAGTACTGTATGTGTTGTGACACCTGGCAGCCAGCTTGCATAGACTCTTAATGGCAGCAAAATAGGCTTTACCTTCACTATCTATCTAACAGTTTTATGGCTGGCCCTCAGCCTGGGGAAAACAAATGAACATGGCTGTAGCTGTACTAAATCTTTAGCTCTGCTCAGCTCAGCCCGGCTGTGTGTGTGTGTGTGTGGGTGTGTGTGTGTGTAGGCAAAGGGGGATACCTAGTCAGTTGTACAACTGAATACATTCAACCGAAATGTGTCTTCCTCATTTAACCCAACCCCTCTGAATCAGAGAGGTCCGGGGGGCTTCCTTAATCGACGTGTGTGTGTATGTGTATGTATGTGTATGTGTGCATACGTGTGTGTGTGTGTGTGTGCATGTGTGTGTATGTGTATGTGTGTGTGTGTGTGTGTGTGTGCATACGTGTGTGTGTGTGTGTGTGTGTGTGTGTGCGCATACGTGCGTGTGTGCGAAAGCCGTGAAACGTCTTTATTTTAACCCATCACCATTGCTTCTTTTCAATGTTCTACATTGACAAACCAACACACACACACAAAACACACAAAACACACACACACATGCATATTGACGCCACACACACACATACATTCACATTCCTTCACACTCTTCACATACGCTGCTGCTACTCTCTTTTTATTATCTATGCATAGTCACTTTACCCCTACCTACATGTACCTATTAACTCAATTACCACGACTAACCTGTACCCCTGCACATTGACTCGGTACCGGTACCCCATTTTTTATTGTGTTACTATTTTTCTGTAGTTTTTCTTACTTACTTTTTTAAAAACTCTGCATTGTTGGTTAAGGGCTCGTAAGTAAGCATTTCACGGTAATATATTGTATTCGGTGCATGTGACGTCATCAAATTGAACTCTCAATACAGATATGTCCCTTCTCTGAAAAAAATATATTTTATTCTTATTTTCATTCTGTTGAAGGCTTCTTACCAGGCAGTGGAGGAGCTTCCTACAGTACATAGCTGACATAACTCAGGCTGTTGCCACCCTACTGGCACATGGTGATCTGGGAGATGTGACCCTCCAATGATCCTAGAGGCAAGGGGGGGGGGGGGCTGGGCCCTGACAGAGCCTGATGGAAAGTTCCCCTCGCTTGGCACGGCTGTCAGGGACACTGGGGAAGGCTCTGGTACTGGATGGCCATACCAGAACAGACATAATTGCCAATGGGTGCCATGGTGAAGCAACGGTGAAGCAGAGACTCGACAGAGCATGGCAGTTCATTTATGAGCATTCATAATTTCATGATTTTTTCTGTGGGGATCAGCCGTGATGGAGGCTGATCAGAGGCACCCCAAACTGATCTGTGATACAGGTCTCATCTCCTCTCGTCTTCTGTTTACAACCTTAAAGCTCAGTACTCAGTGGGTTTCTCCTAATGATACACAACGAGAGAGAGAGAGAGAGAGAGAGAGAGAGAGAGAGAGAGAGAGAGAGAGAGATACCTCTCTCTCTCTCTCTCTCTCTCTCTCTCTCTCTGTTCTCTCTATTTAACCTTGCTGTAACACAATCATCCATGTAGTCCCACTGACGCTGTTATGCAACACCACCCACTGAGAACCCATCAGCACCTCCCACACAAGCAATCAGGGCCTACATACACACACACATGCACACACACACACACACATACACACACACACACAGGGAGCGGCCTTGAGCATGTGTATAGGAGAGGAGAGTTGCGTATCTCACTCCACCTGTGCTGTCTGTGGATGGATGGGTTTCCAGGTTGATAACAGAATAGGAACAGTGGAAAACATAGAAGCAGAGGAATACATGATGAGACAATACCATAGAGGAGATTCAGTGGAGTGAAAGGACATGAGGAGAGATAACTTGTAAAAAAAAAAAGTGCAATGAAATGTGTTGTTTTTACAGGTTCAGCCATAGTAGAACGGCGCCCCTGGAGAAAATAGGGTCTGTAAGCAAATCATGAGGATTGGTGGGTGGACTCAGTGTAGGAGAGAAGAGCCTGAAGCACAATAGCATGGATGGACAGAGCTCATATTACATCTAACAACCAGCATACAATACTATCACAGCTGAGATAGTGACACAACACGCCCAGTCACCTGCATAGTGTGTGACGATATGTAGATTACAT
The DNA here is from genome assembly GCF_964263955.1 of Coregonus lavaretus. Lineage (NCBI taxonomy): Eukaryota > Metazoa > Chordata > Actinopteri > Salmoniformes > Salmonidae > Coregonus > Coregonus lavaretus. Next base: position 36,449 of record NW_028157112.1, on the reverse strand, counting down.
TGTCCCTGTACCATGGTGTGACATTTAGATTACATTAACATGTTAATATGTGGTGGTGTGCAGAATAGACTGAACGCTAGGAGCTAGGAGGGAGTGGGGATAGCCTGGTAATACCAGACTGAACGCTAGGAGCAAGCAGGGAGTGGAGATAGCCTGGTAAAACCAGCCTGAACGCTACACACACCAGTGATCACAGCATTCAGGCTGGTTCAGCCAGGCTAGAGTGGAGTCTGAGAGAGAGTTGGGCCTTCACTCATTTGTTATAATAAGCTCCGAATTATGAAGCACGTACATTTTAATCACCAGTGAAATTGATATATTATGAAACAGTACAGTCATTTATTTTACTGGTAAACAAACTTTTGATTTGTCACCAGCCCAAAAGGGAGACTACTGCAGGTGGGATTATATTGTAGAGCAAAAACCCTACTGTTCTACTGCACCAGACAGTACCTAAGGAAACACCTTAATATATACCTTCTGTTTATATTGTTTGGATCCTGGATGCTGATTGGTTGATAGCAGGGAGTTACTCACCACAATCCTCAGGTAATGCCTGTTAACAGTTCCATTTTAATTATCAATGGGCATCCACTGTCCCACAGCCCAGCCAGGCAATTCATAATCTTCTCCCCTGGAAAAAGGGTCTAGACATTATTTCCCCATGGGTCTAAGCTGACATATAGAATTGTTTTAAGATGGTCATATTATGGATCATTTAGCTATTTGATTTCAAATTTTAGGACCCCTTTAGGTATAAAAACAATATATAAAAAAAATACTTGACAAACTACGAATTTGGCCTTTACTACTATAGGCCCGAGAAACGCATTGAATAACACATTCATAAATGGCAAAAAAGACAGTCAAAAAATAAATCATAAGAAACAGGGTTTTGAAATGTTTGGCCTATAGCTAGGAGATATAAAGCTCAGGCAATATATATATATATTTTGGGACATATTTAACCCCTTTTTTGGTAGGCACAAAACTACCTTCATACTTCCATTCATTTTTTAAAACTGGTACTGGTTACCTTCAGGCGAGTCTGGTGACACTTGTGGGGGTCATAGAGCAAAACGGAGACCATCATAGTGTTTGTGAGAGTCTCCCCTTTCGTGAGAGTCTCTCCTTAGAGTGGCCATAATTGTTTGTAAGTCAAACCGTTCGGACGCTACAGACGTTTTCGTGAGAAGACCGATTTTCGGTATGTCTCATGGTCTGACAAACGCCGCTCTAGCTCTGTCACCTTTCACCGCAGATGCGGAAGTGTGACATCGGCACCGGAGCGTCAATCGACTAGTGGGTTAAGCTTAGTGTTTATAACCTCCACCACAGATGTGGGTTTGATCCCATAATGGGTTTTACCTCTTTGTCACATTGGACCAAAGCATGTGCTAAATGACCCTATTATGAGTATAGTAGAGGAATCTGGACCATAACAACCAAGTCTGCCTTCATGGAGCCCACACTGTATAACACAGGGCAGTACTGTACGTTCACATGTCCCCTCCACATTCATCAGGGCCCTGTGGTGGAGGGGACCAGGGGAGGACCAGGGGATGGGCCCTCCTCTACCCTCTGTCTACCCAGACCAGACCACAGGCAGGCTGGGGAAAACATCCCCCTGGTGTAGGCATGGGCACAGAGAGCTCTCCGACTGAGTAAACAACAGTGTTTGGCCCAGGGAGAACACAGCACAGGGTGAGAAGGTCACTCACAGAGCTATGAGGGACCCTATTCCTTATATACTGTACTATTAACCAGAGCTATATACAGTACTACTATTAACCAGAGCTATACAGTGGGGGAAAAAAGTATTTAGTCAGCTACCAATTGTGCAAGATCTCCCACTTAAAAAGATGAGAGAGGCCTGTAATTTTCATCATAGGTACACGTCAACTATGACAGACAAATTGAGAGAGAAAAAATCCAGTAAATCACATTGTAGGATTTTTAATGAATTTATTTGCAAATTATGGTGGAAAATAAGTATTTGGTCACCTACAAACAAGCAAGATTTCTGGCTCTCACAGACCTGTAACTTCTTCTTTAAGAGGCTCCTCTGTCCTCCACTCGTTACCTGTATTAATGGCACCTGTTTGAACTTGTTATCAGTATAAAAGACACCTGTCCACAACCTCAAACAGTCACACTCCAAACTCCACTATGGCCAATACCAAAGAGCTGTCAAAGGACACCAGAAACAAAATTGTAGACCTGAACCAGGCTGGGAAGACTGAATCTGCAATAGGTAAGCAGCTTGGTTTGAAGAAATCAACTGTGGGAGCAATTATTAGGAAATTGAAGACATACAAGACCACTGATAATCTCCCTCGATCTGGGGCTCCACGCAAGATCTCACCCCGTGGGGTCAAAATGATCACAAGAACGGTGAGCAAAAATCCCAGAACCACACGGGGGGACCTAGTGAATGACCTGCAGAGAGCTGGGACCAAAGTAACAAAGCCTACCATCAGTAACACACTACGCCGCCAGGGACTCAAATCCTGCAGTGCCAGACGTGTCCCCCTGCTTAAGCCAGTACATGTCCAGGCCCATCTGAAGTTTGCTAGAGTGCATTTGGAAGATCCAGAAGAGGATTGGGAGAATGTCATATGGTCAGATGAAACCAAAATAGAACTTTTGGGTAAAAACTCAACTCGTCGTGTTTGGAGGACAAAGAATGCTGAGTTGCATCCAAAGAACACCATACCTACTGTGAAGCATGGGGGTGGAAACATCATGCTTTGGGGCTGTTTTTCTGCAAAGGGACCAGGACGACTGATCCGTGTAAAGGAAAGAATGAATGGGGCCATGTATCGTGAGATTTTGAGTGAAAACCTCCTTCCATCAGCAAGGGCATTGAAGATGAAACGTGGCTGGATCTTTCAGCATGACAATGATCCCAAACACACCGCCCGGGCAACGAAGGAGTGGCTTCGTAAGAAGCATTTCAAGGTCCTGGAGTGGCCTAGCCAGTCTCCAGATCTCAACCCCATAGAAAAACTTTGGAGGGAGTTGAAAGTCCGTGTTGCCCAGCGACAGCCCCAAAACATCACTGCTCTAGAGGAGATCTGCATGGAGGAATGGGCCAAAATACCAGGAACAGTGTGTGAAAACCTTGTGAAGACTTACAGAAAACGTTTGACCTGTGTCATTGCCAACAAAGGGTATATAACAAAGTATTGAGAAACTTTTGTTATTGACCAAATACTTATTTTCCACCATAATTTGCAAATAAATTCATTAAAAATCCTACAATGTGATTTTCTGGATTTTTTTTTCTCATTTTGTCTGTCAGGCCTCTCTCATCTTTTTAAGTGGGAGAACTTGCACAATTGGTGGCTGACTAAATACTTTTTTCCCCACTGTATACAGTACTACTATTAACCAGAGCTATATATTATACTACTATTAACCAGTGCTTTATACTGTACTACTATTAACCAGAGCAATATACTGTACTACTATTAACCAGAGCTATATACTCTACTATTATTAACCAGAGCTATATACTATACTACTATTAACCAGTGCTTCATACTGTACTACTGTTAACCAGAGCTATATACTGTACTACTATTAACCAGAGCTATATATTATACTACTATTAACCAGTGCTTTATACTGTACTACTATTAACCAGAGCAATATACTGTACTACTATTAACCAGAGCTATATACTGTACTATTATTAACCAGAGCTATATACTATACTACTATTAACCAGTGCTAAATACTATACTACTGTTAACCAGAGCTATATACTGCACCACTATTAACCAGAGCTATATACTGTACTACTATTAACCAGAGCTATATACTGCACTACTATTAACCAGAGCTATATACTATACTACTATTAACCAGTGCTTTATACTGTACTAATATTAACCAGAGCTGTGTACTATACTACTATTAACCAGAGCTATAAACAGTACTGTATTACTATTAACCAGAGCTATATACTATACTACTATTAACCAGTGCTTTATACTGTACTACTATTAACCAGTGCTTTATACTGTACTACTATTAACCAGAGCTATATACTGCACCACTATTAACCAGAGCTATATACTGTACTACTATTAACCAGAGCTACAGTGGGGAGAACAAGTATTTGATACACTGCCGATTTTGCAGGTTTTCTTACTTACAAAGCATGTAGAGGTCTGTCATTTTTTATCATAGGTACACTGTAACTGAGAGACGGAATCTAAAACAATAATCCAGAAAATCACATTGTGTGAATTTTAAGTAATTAATTTGCATTGTATTGCATGACATCAGAAAAGCAGAACTTAATATTTGGTACAGAAACCTTTGTTTGCAATTACAGAGATCATACGTTTCCTGTAGGTCTTGACCAGGTTTGCACACACTGCAGCAGGGATTTTGGCCCACTCCTCCATACAGACCTTCTCCAGATCCTTCAGGTTTCGGGGCTGTCAATACGGACTTTCAGCTCCCTCCAAAGATTTTCTATTGGGTTCAGGTCAGGAGACTGGCTAGGCCACTCCAGGACCTTGAGATGCTTCTTACGGAGCCACTCCTTAGTTGCCCTGGCTGTGTGTTTCGGGTCGTTGTCATGCTGGAAGACCCAGCCACGACCCATCTTCAATGCTCTTACTGAGGGAAGGAGGTTGTTGGCCAAGATCTCGCGATACATGGCCCCATCCATTCTCCCCTCAATACGGTGCAGTCGTCCTGTCCCCTTTGCAGAAAAGCATCCCCAAAGAATGATGTTTCCACCTCCATGCTTCACGGTTGGGATGGTGTTCTTGGGGTTGTACTCATCCTTCTTCTTCCTCCAAACACAGCGAGTGGAATTTAGACCAAAAAGCTCTATTTTTGTCTCATCAGACCACATGACCTTCTCCCATTCCTCCTCTGGATCATCCAGATGGTCATTGGCAAACTTCAGATGGGCCTGGACATGCGGTGGCTTGAGCAGGGGGACCTTGCTATGAACAGTGTGTTACTAATGGTTTTCTTTGAGACTGTGGTCCCAGCTCTCTTCAGGTCATTGACCAGGTCCTGCCGTGTAGTTCTGGGCTGATCCCTCACCTTCCTCATGATCATTGATGCCCCACGAGGTGAGATCTTGCATGGAGCCCCAGACCGAGGGTGTTGGCCGTCATCTTGAACTTCTTCCATTTTCTAATAATTGTGCCAACAGTTGTTGCCTTCTCACCAAGCTGCTTGCCTATTGTCCCGTAGCCCATCCCAGCCTTGTGCAGGTCTACAATTTTATCCCTGATGTCCTTACACAGCTCTCAGGTCTTGGCCATTGTGGAGAGGTTGGAGTCTGTTTGATTGAGTGTGTGGACAGGTGTCTTTTATACAGGTAACGAGTTCAAACATGTGCAGTTAATACAGGTAATGAGTGGAGAACAGGAGGGCTTCTTAAAGAAAAACTAACAGGTCTGTGAGAGCCGGAATTCTTACTGGTTGGTAGGTAATCAAATACTTATGTCATGCAATAAAATGCAAATTAATTACTTAAAAATCATACAATGTGATTTTCTGGACTTTTGTTTTAGATTCCGTCTCTCACAGTTGAAGTGTACCTATGATAAAAATTACAGACCTCTACATGCTTTGTAAGTTGGAAAACTACAAAATCGGCAGTGTATCAAATACTTGTTCTCCCCACTGTATATACTATACTACTATTAACCAGTGCTTTATACTGTACTACTATTAACTAGAGCTGTATACTATACTATTATTAACCAGAGCTATAAACAGTACTGTACTACTATTAACCAGAGCTATAAACAGTACTGTACTATTATTAACCAAAGCTATATACTGTACTACTATTAACCAGAGCTATATATTATACTACTATTAACCAGTGCTTTATACGGTACTACTATTAACCAGAGCAATATACTATACAACTATTAACCAGTGCTTTATACTGTACTACTATTAACCAGAGCTATATACTGCACCACTATTAACCAGAGCTATATACTGTACTACTATTAACCAGAGCTATATACTGTACTACTATTAACCAGAGCTATATACTATACTACTATTAACCAGTGCTTTATACTGTACTAATATTAACCAGAGCTGTATACTATACTTCTATTAACCAGAGATATAAACAGTACTGTACTACTATTAACAAGAGCTATATACTGTACTACTATTAACCAGAGCTATATACTATACTACTATTAACCAGTGCTTTATACTGTACTAATATTAACCAGAGCTATAAACAGTACTGTACTACTATTAACCAGAGCTATGAACAGTACTGTACTGCTATTAACCAGAGATATATACTATACTACTATTAACCAGAGCTATAAACAGTACTGTACTACTATTAACCAGAGCTATATACAGTACTACTATTAACCAGAGCTATATAATGTACTACTATTAACCAGAGCTATAAACAGTACTGTACTACTATTAACCAGAGCTATGAACAGTACTGTACTGCTATTAACCAGAGCGATATTCTATACTACTATTAACCAGAGCTATAAACAGTACTGTACTACTATCAACCAGAGCTATTTACTGTACTACTATTAACCAGAGCTATATACAGTACTACTATTAACCAGAGCTATAAACAGTACTACTATTAACCAGAGCCACTTCTGGTCAGAAGTAGTGCACTATAAAGGGAGTGTCAACCATACAATAGATACTATATTTAGTTCAGCAAACTATCATCCATATTGGCAACAAACTATCATCCATATAGGCAACAAACTATCATCCATATTGGAAACAAAGTATCATCCATATTGGCAACAAACTATCATCCATATTGGCAACAAACTATCATCCATATTGGCAACAAACTATCATCCATATTGGAAACAAAGTATCATCCATATTGGCAACAAACTATCATCCATATTGGCAACAAACTATCATCCATATTGGCAACAAACTATCCCCGACAATAACATTCTGATATTCTACTTTACATGCAATAATGTAAAATGTTATCTTAGATTATACTGTCTGGGGAATGACAACCCAATATTATGGTGCAAAAGGCATTGACATTAAATTCCAAAAGTATAGCTGAGAAACATTTGTAACCAAACCAGTCCTTGTATGAAAGTGTTCTCTTTAAGAACATGCATACTGATGCGTGGATATGGGCATTTATATACAGTTGAAGTCTGAGGTTTACGTACACCTTAGCCAAAGACATTTAAACTCAGTTTTTCACAATTCCTGACATTTAATCCTAGTAAAAATTCCCTGTCTTAGGTCAGTTAGGATCACCACTTTATTTTAAGAATGTGAAATGTCAGAATAATAGCAGAGAGAATGATTTAATTAAGCTTTTATTTATTTCATCACATTCCCAGTGGGTCAGAAGTTCACATACACTCAATTAGTATTTGGTAGTACTACTATTAACCAGAGCTATATAGAGTACTACTATTAACCAGAGCTATATAATGTACTACTATTAACCAGAGCTATAAACAGTACTGTACTACTATTAACCAGAGCCATGAACAGTACTGTACTGCTATTAACCAGAGCTATATACTATACTACTATTAACCAGAGCTATAAACAGTACTGTACTACTATTAACCAGAGTTATTTACTGTACTACTATTAACCAGAGCTATATACAGTACTACTATGAACCAGAGCTATATACAGTACTACTATTAACCAGAGCCACTTCTGGTCAGAAGTAGTGCACTATAAAGGGAGTGTCAACCATACAGTAGATACTGTATTTAGTTCAGCAAACTATCATCCATATTGGCAACAAACTATCATCCATATAGGCAACAAACTATCATCCATATTGGAAACAAAGTATCATCCATATTGGCAACAAACTATCATCCATATTGGCAACAAACTATCATCCATATTGGCAACAAACTATCATCCATATTGGAAACAAAGTATCATCCATATTGGCAACAAACTATCATCCATATTGGCAACAAACTATCATCCATATTGGCAACAAACTATCCCCGACAATAACATTCTGATATTCTACTTTACATGCAAGAATGTAAAATGTTATCTTAGATTATACTGTCTGGGGAATGACAACCCAATATTAGGGTGCAAAAGGCATTGACATTAAATTCCAAAAGTATAGCTGAGAAACATTTGTAACCAAACCAGTATGAAAGTGTTCTCTTTAAGAACATGCATACTGATGCGTGGATATGGGCATTTACAGTGGGGAGAACAAGTATTTGATACACTGCCGATTTTGCAGGTTTTCCTACTTACAAAGCATGTAGAGGTCTGTAATTTTTATCATAGGTACACTTCAACTGTGAGAGACGGAATCTAAAAATCCAGAAAATCACATTGTATGATTTTTAAGTAATTAATTTGCATTTTATTGCATGACATAAGTATTTGATACATCAGAAAAGCAGAACTTAATATTTGGTACAGAAACCTTTGTTTGCAATTACAGAGATCATACGTTTCCTGTAGGTCTTGACCAGGTTTGCACACACTGCAGCAGAGATTTTGGCCTACTCCTCCATACAGACCTTCTCCAGATCCTTCAGGTTTCAGGGCTGTCGCTGGGCAATACAGACTTTCAGCTCCCTCCAAAGATTTTCTATTGGGTTCAGGTCTGGAGACTGGCTAGGCCACTCCAGGACCATAAGATGCTTCTTACGGAGCCACTCCTTAGTTGCTATGGCTGTGTGTTTCGGGTCGTTGTCATGCTAGAAGACCCAGCCACGACCCATCTTCAATGCTCTTACTGAGGGAAGGAGGTTGTTGGCCAAGATCTCGCGATACATGACCCCATCCATCCTCCCCTCAATACGGTGCAGTCGTCCTGTCCCCTTTGCAGAAAAGCATCCCCAAGGAATGATGTTTCCACCTCCATGCTTCACGGTTGGGATGGTGTTCTTGGGGTTGTACTCATCCTTCTTCTTCCTCCAAACACGGCGAGTAGAGTTTAGACCAAAAAGCTCAATTTTTGTCTCATCAGACCACATGACCTTCTCCCATTCCTCCTCTGGATCATCCAGATGGTCATTGGCAAACTTCAGACGGGCCTGGACATGCGCTGGCTTGAGCAGGGTGACCTTGCGTGCACTGCAGGATTTTAATCCATGACGGCGTAGTGTGTTACTAATGGTTTTCTTTGAGACTGTGGTCCCAGCTCTCTTCAGGTCATTGACCAGGTCCTGCCGTGTAGTTCTGGGCTGATCCCTCACCTTCCTCATGATCATTGATGCCCCACGAGGTGAGATCTTGCATGGAGCCCCAGACCGAGGGTGATTGACCGTCATCTTGAACTTCTTCCATTTTCTAATAATTGCGCCAACAGTTGTTGCCTTCTCACCAAGCTGCTTGCCAATTGTCCTGTAGCCCATCCCAGCCTTGTGCAGGTCTACAATTTTATCCCTGATGTCCTTACACATCTCTCTGGTCTTGGCCATTGTGGAGAGGTTGGAGTCTGTTTGATTGAGTGTGTGGACAGGTGTCTTTTATACAGGTAACGAGTTCAAACAGGTGCAGTTAATACAGGTAATGAGTGGAGAACAGGAGGGCTTCTTAAAGAAAATCTAACAGGTCTGTGAGAGCCGGAATTCTTACTGGTTGGTAGGTGATCAAATACTTATGTCATGCAATAAAATGCAAATTAATTACTTAAAAATCATACAATGTGATTTTCTGGATTTTTGTTTTAGATTCCGTCTCTCACAGTTGAAGTGTACCTATGATAACAATTACAGACCTCTACATGCTTTGTAAGTAGGAAAACCTGCAAAATCGGCAGTGTATCAAATACTTGTTCTACCCACTGTATATACAGTTGAAGTCGGAGGTTTACGTACACCTTAGCCAAATACATTTAAAATCAGCTTTTCACAATTCCTGACATTTAATCCTAGTAAAAATTCCCTGTCTTAGGTCAGTTAGGATCACCAATTTATTTTAAGAATGTGAAATGTCAGAATAATAGTAGAGAGAATTATTTATTTAAGTTTTATTTATTTCATCACATTCCCAGTGGGTCAGAAGTTCACATACACTCAATTAGTATTTGGTAGCATTGCCTTTAAATTGTTTTACTTGGGTCAAACGTTTCGGGTAGCCTTCCACAAGCTTCCCACAATAAGTTGGGTGAATTTTGGCCCATTCCTCTTGACAGAGCTGGTGTAACTGAGTCAGGTTTGTAGGCCTTCTTGCTCGCACACACTTTTTCAGTTCTGCCCACACATTTTCTATAGGATTGAGGTCAGGGCTTTGTGATGGCCACTCCAATAACTTGACTTTGTTGTCCTTAAGCCATTTTGCCACAACTTTGGAAGTATTCTTGGGGTCATTGTCCATTTGGAAGACCCATTTGCGACCAAGCTTTAACTTCCTGACTGATGTCTTGAGATGTTGCTTCAATATATCCACATCATTTTCCTTCCTCATGATGCCATCTATTTTGTGAAGTGCACCAGTCCCTCCTGCAGCAAAACACCCCCACAGCATGATGCTGCCACCCCCGTGCTTCACGGTTGGGATGGTGTTCTTCGGCTTGTAAGCCTTGCCCTTTTTCCTCCAAACATAACAATGGTCATTACGGCCAAACAGTTCTATTTTTGTTTCATCAGACCAGAGGACATTTCTCCAAAAAGTACGATCTTTGTCCCCATGTGCAGTTGCAAACCGTAGTCTGGCTTTTTTATGGTGGTTTTGGAGCAGTGGATTCTTCCTTGCTGAGGGGCCTTTCAGGTTGTGTCGATATAGGACTAATTTTACTGTGAATATAGATACTTTTGTACCTGTTTCCTCCAGCATCTTCACAAGTCCTTTGCTGTTATTCTGGGATTGATTTGCACTTTTCGCACCAAAGTACGTTCATCTCTAGGAGACAGAACGAGTCTCCTTCCTGAGCGGTATGACGGTTGTGTGGTCCCATGGTGTTTATACTTGCGTACTATTGTTTGTACAGATGAACGTGGTACCTTCAGGCGTTTGGAAATTGCTCCCAAGGATGAACCAGACTTGTGGAGGTCTACAAAAAAAATTCTGAGGTCTTGGCTGATTTCTTTTGATTTCCCCGTGATGTCAAGCAAAGAGCCACTGAGTTTGAATGTAGGCCTTGAAATACATCCACAGGTACACCTCCAATTGACTCAAATGATGTCAATTAGCCTATCAGAAGTTTCTAAAGCCATGACATCATTTTCTGGAATTTTCCAAGCAGTTTAAAGACACAGTCAACTTAGTGTATGTAAACTTCTGACCCACTGGAATTGTGATACAGTGAATTATAAGTTAAATAATCTGTCTGTAAACAATTGTTGGAAAAATTACTTGTGTCATGAACAAAGTAGATGTCCTAACCAACTTGCCAAAACTATAGTTTGTTTACAATACATTTGTGGAGTGGTTGAAAAACAAGTTTTAATGACTCCAACCTAAGTGTATGTAAACTTCAGACTGTACTTGCTTCATGTTAATTCATGGAAATGCTCTCAGACTTTGACAGGATCTGGGATTTGCATGCTGTCACACCTGTGTTGGGTTTGGTTATATCAACGTTTTAAAGGTCAGCTGTCAGAGAGGATACGTTGTGAATATTCTGTATGAATGAGGATCATCCCTGTCATAGCCTCTCTCTGGTTTTGAACAAGTTGGAATGAGTTAACTTTTGGTTTAAAGCATTTGTTGTGTAGTTTCATCTTACCTGTTGTATAAACAGTAGCTATGATGGGAGACGAGGGGTTAACACAATAGCCAAAACGTCAAATAGAGAGAGAGATAGAGTGATGCGGGGAGGAATGTGTGTGTGTGTGTGTGTGTGTGTGTGTGTGTGTGTGTGTGTGTGTGTGTGTGTGTGTGTGTGTGCCTGCATTCCTGCATATTATACTGGAATGGCTGGGATTCCAGGACAGCTCCAGTTCCAGCTTTTGTGTGGCTGGTTGTTCCCCTCCCGTCCTGACGAGGGATGTCCTAACAGGTTTACTGGGGCTCTTGGGAGGTCTCTACCACTCACAGGCATTTAAACTAGATACTAGATCACCACGCTCTTAAAAATAAGGCAACTCAGGTAGGCTTCCCAATCCAAGGTTATACTGTATCTATGCCACTGTCCTCTTGGCTGTTCTTCAGGGGTTTAAAACTGGGGTGGCTGGTAATCAGTGGTGTAGTAAACAGTTTACCCACTTTCTTTACCCATCAGTTTACCCACCTTTTGCAGAGAAATGCATTGAAAGAATAGGAAGTGTTATTTTTTTCACCGCGACTACCGATCAGTTTACCAACCTACTTCTTTACCACTACATCACTGCTGTTAATGTATTAGTAAAAGGTGTTATGAATACAATTGTATTGAATGAATTTGTACATGATATGTTAAAAATATTAAATATAGCCAAATAATGTTTTTCTCTGATGAGTAATGCATTGGTGCAAGACGCAAGTGAATGGAATGCGGTCTGCTAAGATAATCAAAAACATCTGTGGCTCTTTGTGACGATACTAAGGTTGAGTCTCTCTGTCATATTTGTACTGCTTTAGTTTCTTTAGGCCCATATATTAATGGTCTCAGACAGGCGAGGAGAAGATCAAGCTATTCAAGAGTGACTGGCTTTTACAGTGCAGCCTCTATCTCCACGTAGTCTGACTTCCTTCTTTCTAATCCATATCTGTGTCATGCTACCCAACACACACCTGAGGCTGTGAAAAAAACATTCCAGTGTGTGTGTGTGTGTGTGTGTGTGTGTGTGTGTGTGTGTGTGTGTGTGTGTGTGTGTGTGTTTGCGTGTGTGTGTGCGTACGTGCCCTGACCTCTCCCCATAATCAGCATGCTACAAATCATCTTCTTCCAAGGACAGAGCCTCTACCCTGCACACACACATCACACAATTCTGTTGCTATGGCACTCACTCTAGTATGAGGAAGGGATGAATAGCAGGCAGGCAGACACACTCACTAACACCCATACACACACACAGACACAGACACACTCACTAACACCCATATACACACAGAGACACAGACACACTCACTAACACCCATACACACACACACACACAGACACACTCACTAACACCTATACACACACACAGACACAGACGCAAGCGCTCACACAATCACACACACATACGCTCACACACACATACAAACGGACGCATGCCCATGCGTGCACACACACAGACATAGAGACTGATGAATCGCAGGTGTCACCCTCTCCCCCTGCCTCAGATCTGCAGATTGCACAGCTCTGATTAAGGTCCCTGTGACGTGTAATCTGATTCATTTCCCTGGGACACGACATGTTTAGTTCCTACTGTGAGAATTTAGGATCGCAGATGCCATCTAAGGGGGAAAGGGAAACTCTGGAATCTGTAGGGCAAAGGCCCTTGAGGACTGAGGTAAACTGGAAAGGCTGCAGTGTTTGGAGTCTGACATGCGGGTACAGCTCAATAGTGTCCTCTCCTTCATTTACACTGCACATTGAGTTCAAATGAGGAAACGAGACGAGGAGAGGAAGCCATTTCAACCTATTGAGATACTCCTCTTTGGTATCAGGACCCAGCAAGGTGGGGGAGTGGCCTGGGGGCCTCCAGGCATGCAAGTCAGAGTGGTCTGATATGCTCTGCTGGAACAGAGGAGTTGGTCGTCCTGAGAGGCGATGGGGGGAGGGAGGCAGGAGGGAGGAGTTTGTTTGTTCTTGGTTAGTGGTTAACGCGGCTGCAGATAAGAGCAACTGCAGCTTAAGGGGCTGGATGGGTGAGTGTCTGCCAGCGATATACTGTATGTACACAACAAAGCTGACCACTCCCATGTACTGTACCTTTAAATAGGATGGTTGTGTGTGTGTGTGTGTGTGTGTGTGTGTGTGTGTGTGTGTGTGTGTGTGTGTGTGTGTGTGTGTGTGTGTGTGTGTGTGTGTGTGTGTGTGTGTGTAACGTGTGTAACGTGTGTGTGTGTGTCTGCGTGCATGTGTGAGCGTGTGTGCGCGTGTGTGTATTTGAGTTAATCATTTATGCTTTGCACAAGGTTTCCTAAGGGCAGGCAAAGCTCACCAGAACACTCAAATACAGTATACCATAGCCCAGGTAGTTATTATAGCAGAGTTGAGAGACTGCTCCTCCCAAGGCTTTTTAGACAATATTTGGGTATGGTCTATTTGACGTGGCTTAGGTGGAGACATTTCCTTGAGTAATGTTGGTATCCTGAGATTGGGTGTTCCAAATGGGTGTGGGAGACAGAGTAAATAGTTGTGATACCTGCCTGTCCTCCCTTTAACCATGACTCTTATGCTGGAGTCAATTAAATGTGACAGCAATGATTACACAGTCTGTTTACAAAATACACTAGTACAGTGGGGGAAAAAAGTATTTAGTCAGCCACCAATTGTGCAAGTTCTCCCACTTAAAAAGATGAGAGAGGCCTGTAATTTTCATCATAGGTACACGTCAACTATGACAGACAAATTGAGGAAATAAAATCCAGAAAATCACATTGTAGGATTTTTAATGAATTTATTTGCAAATTATGGTGGAAAATAAGTATTTGGTCACCTACAAACAAGTAAGATTTCTGGCTCTCACAGACCTGTAACTTCTTCTTTAAGAGGCTCCTCTGTCCTCCACTCGTTACCTGTATTAATGGCACCTGTTTGAACTTGTTATCAGTATAAAAGACACCTGTCCACAACCTCAAACAGTCACACTCCAAACTCCACTATGGCCAAGACCAAAGAGCTGTCAAAGGACACCAGAAACACAATTGTAGACCTGCACCAGGCTGGGAAGACTGAATATGCAATAGGTAAGCAGCTTGGTTTGAAGAAATCAACTGTGGGAGCAATTATTAGGAAATGGAAGACATACAAGACCACTGATAATCTCCCTCGATCTGGGGCTCCACGCAAGATCTCACCCCGTGGGGTCAAAATGATCACAAGAACGGTGAGCAAAAATCCCAGAACCACACGGGGGGACCTAGTGAATGACCTGCAGAGAGCTGGGACCAAAGTAACAAAGCCTACCATCAGTAACACACTACGCCGCCAGGGACTCAAATCCTGCAGTGCCAGACGTGTCCCCCTGCTTAAGCCAGTACATGTCCAGGCCCGTCTGAAGTTTGCTAGAGTGCATTTGGAAGATCCAGAAGAGGATTGGGAGAATGTCATATGGTCAGATGAAACCAAAATAGAACTTTTGGGTAAAAACTCAACTCGTCGTGTTTGGAGGACAAAGAATGCTGAGTTGCATCCAAAGAACACCATACCTACTGTGAAGCATGGGGGTGGAAACATCATGCTTTGGGGCTGTTTTTCTGCAAAGGGACCAGGACGACTGATCCGTGTAAAGGAAAGAATGAATGGGGCCATGTATCGTGAGATTTTGAGTGAAAACCTCCTTCCATCAGCAAGGGCATTGAAGATGAAACGTGGCTGGATCTTTCAGCATGACAATGATCCCAAACACACCGCCCAGGCAACGAAGGAGTGGCTTCGTAAGAAGCATTTCAAGGTCCTGAGGTGGCCTAGCCAGTCTCCAGATCTCAACCCCATAGAAAAACTTTGGAGGGAGTTGAAAGTCCGTGTTGCCCAGCGACAGCCCCAAAACATCACTGCTCTAGAGGAGATCTGCATGGAGGAATGGGCCAAAATACCAGGAACAGTGTGTGAAAACCTTGTGAAGACTTACAGAAAACGTTTGACCTGTGTCATTGCCAACAAAGGGTATATAACAAAGTATTGAGAAACTTTTGTTATTGACCAAATACTTATTTTCCACCATAATTTGCAAATAAATTCATTAAAAATCCTACAATGTGATTTTCTGGAATTTATTTTCTCATTTTGTCTGTCATAGTTGACGTGTACCTATGATGAAAATTACAGGCCTCTCTCATATTTTTAAGTGGGAGAACTTGCACAATTGGTGGCTGACTAAATACTTTTTTTCTCCACTGTATGTATGCACCCCTCACACATACTTCTCATTCTGAAAAATGGAAGCATTTACTTGTGAGGGGAGTCGTAGTAGTAGTAGTAGCAGCAGTATTAGCAGTAGTACATTTTACATTTTAGTAGACGCTCTTATCCAGAGCGACTTACAGTTAGTGAGTGCATACATTTTTTCATACTGGCCCCCCGTGGGAATCGAACCCACAACCCTGGCGTTGCAAACGCCATGCTCTACCAACTGAGCTACATCCCTGCCGGCCATTCCCTCCCCTACCCTGGACGACGCTGGGCCAATTGTGCGCCGCCCCATGGGTCTCCCGGTCGCGGCCGGCTACGACAGAGCCTGGATTCGAACCAAGATCTCTAGTGACACAGCTAACACTGCGATGCAGTGCCTTAGACCACTGCAATACTCAAGAGGCCGCCGCCGCAGCAGCAGCAGCAGCAGGTTTTTGTAGTAGCCTAGCCTACCCAAAAACAATCTGAGGAACACAAACACAACTTGCCTACTTCCCTCAACTTGGCACAAATATGTTATAAAAGCAGGCATGTTCAAGCAGAACGTTTGCATCGTATCAACACACTCAGTGTTGTAGTGGGCTAACTGATCTGTGAGCAGCTTCCCCTTCTCTTCCCACTGGGCAAAAACTGGTTGAATCAACATTGTTTCCACATAATTTCAACAAAATAATTCAAGTTTTGGTTTTTGCCCTAGCACTACACAACTGATATAAACTTGATGATTAGTTGATTATTTGAATCAACTGTGTAGTGCTAGGGCAAAAAGTGGAAAACGGATTGAATTTGCAAAAAGTATTTGATCCCCTGCTGATTTTGTACGTTTGCCCACTGACAAAGACATGATCAGTCTATAATTTTAATGGTAGGTTTATTTGAACAGTGAGAGACAGAATAACAACAAAAAAATCCAGAAAAACTTGATTTGCATTATAATGACGGAAATAAGTATTTGACCCCTCTGCAAAACATGACTTAGTACTTGGTGGCAAAACCCTTGTTGGCAATCACAGAGGTCAGACGTTTCTTGTAGTTGGCCACCAGGTTTGTACACATCTCAGGAGGGATTTTGTTCCACTCCTCTTTGCAGATCTTCTCCAAGTCATTAAGGTTTCGAGGCTGACGTTTGGCAACTTGAACCTTCAGCTCCCTCCACAGATTTTCTATGGGATTAAGGTCTGGAGACTGGCTAGGCCACTCCAGGACCTTAATGTGCTTCTTCTTGAGCCACTCCTTTGTTGCCTTGGCCGTGTGTTTTGGGTCATTGTCATGCTGGAATAACCATCCACGACCCATTTTAAATGCCCTGGCTGAGGGAAGGAGGTTCTCACCCAAGATTTGACAGTACATGGCCCCGTCCATCGTCCCTTTGATGCTGTGAAGTTGTCCTGTCCCCTTAGCAGAAAAACACCCCCAAAGCACAATGTTTCCACCTCCATGTTTGACGGTGGGGTTGGTGTTCTTGGGGTCATAGGCAGCATTCCTCCTCCTCCAAACACGGCGAGTTGAGTTGATGCCAAAGAGTTCCATTTTGGTCTCATCTGACCACAACACTTTCACCCAGTTCTCCTCTGAATCATTCAGATGTTCATTGGCAAACTTCAGACGGGCCTGTATATGTGCTTTCTTGAGCAGGAGGACCTTGCGGGCGCTGCAGGATTTCAGTCCTTCACGGCATAGTGTGTTACCAATTGTTTTCTTGGTGACTATGGTCCCAGCTGCCTTGAGATCATTGACAAGATCCTCCCGTGTAGTTCTGGGCTGATTCCTCACCGTTCTCATGATCATTGCAACTCCACGAGGTGAGATCTTGCATGGAGCCCCAGGCCGAGGGAGATTGACAGTTATTTTGTGTTTCTTCCATTTGCAAATAATCGCACCAACTGTTGTCACCTTCTCACCAAGCTGCTTGGCGATGGTCTTGTAGCCCATTCCAGCCTTGTGTAGGTCTACAATCTTGTCCCTGACATCCTTGGAGAGCTCTTTGGTCTTGGCCATGGTGGAGAGTTTGGAATCTGATTGATTGATTGCTTCTGTGGACAGGTGTCTTTTATACAGGTAACAAACTGAGATTAGGAGCACTCCCTTTAAGAGTGTGCTCCTAATCTCAGCTTGTTACCTGTATAAAAGACACCTGGGAGCCAGAAATCTTTCTGATTGAGAGGGGGTCAAATACTTATTTCCCTCATTAAAATGCAAATCAATTTATAACATTTTTGACATGCGTTTTTCTGGATTTTTTTGTTGTTATTCTGTCTCTCACTGTTCAAATAAACCTACCATTAAAATTATAGACTGATAATTTCTTTGTCAGTGGGCAAACGTACAAAATCAGCAGGGGATCAAATACTTTTTTCCCTAGGTGTATTTTTATTTATTTTTTTAATCACCCAACTTTTAACCTAAATCCAATGACATAGTGACATTTATGGTTGATTTCACATTGAATTCATGTTAGTTGACAACTCCACCAAATGTAAATCAAAAATAGATGTTGAACTGTGCCTAGTGGGGTTGTCATTGCTCATTCAATTGATTTAATGTGGCTCCAGAAATGGAGTCTGCATGACTTAGAGCTGGGGAACTGGAAAGCCATTAACTGTTCTGCTGAGATGATTGACATTTACATAACTCTATGTCTGCTCGTTTCAACAGAAAGCTCCACCTGTTTTTATAACAGCCGTGGCTCTGGGCTGGATTACATCAATGATGCCGCCAGCTCTCATTCTCTCACACTCTCTTTCTGTTGCTATCCCTCCTCTTTCTCTCTCTGTTTCTACCCCCTCTCTCTCTTTCTATCCCTATCACTTTTTCTTCCTCCCTCCCTATCGCCCTATCACTTTCTCGCCCTCTTTTTCTTCCCCATCCGTTCCTATCCCCCCTCTCTCTCTCTCTCCTCCCTCTCTCCTAGAATCAGAGCGGGGTTGATGACGTCCAGTGAAACTAGAGCCTGTGGAGGGAGACCAGACAGAACAGGCTCAGGAGAGCAGAGCAGAGCAGAGCAGGGTGATAATCCCTCAAAGGCATCCCCAGAACTGCTTGTCCCCAACACACATATTTCTATTACACGCACATGTGCACAAAAATACTCACGTACAAGTGCATGCACACACACACACATACTGTATATCTAAAACCATCCGTGAACTTTACACAAGTGCAGCTGACAGACAACAGTGCAGCAGATACTTGGTGAGCTAACCTCAGAGGAAGGTGGTGTGCCACCAGGGTTAAAGTGCTCTCTGTGTACCCACCGGCATGTTAGTTCTTCTTATATCAGCAGCAACAACATGAGAAATAGAACCTATAGGCGATCCATTATGGTTGAAACCATTATTCCAAGTCCATGAATAGTCCAACAATACCTCAACATAGATCACTCTTGGAAGAAGCAAACAAGCGACATACACTTCCTCTTCAGACCAGCCTAAATCCCATTAAAATGGCATTCTTATTCTGCTCATTCCTTCCTCTATCACAAGTCAGCAATCATAGTTATCCAATGACCTGTCACCTCAGGACACTGGGTGAAAAATGATTGAGAATCGCATGCAGCTGGCCACAGTGTAGAAGCCTTCAATGTGGCTATTGTTATAATATACAATAGTACCCAAAATGCTCAGTACATCCACTTCAAAATCAGTATAGATGAAGGGATGGAAATAACGAGTATTATCCCAGAAATAAATGTGACTGAATTTACTCTGGAGACCAAACATGGATGAAGGTACTGTAAACACAACATATCCCCTAGCTTAACGGACCGTCTTTGCATTCAACATTGTTTGACTAGACAACTGGCAGGCTGCAGGGTTCACAGGCGGGCCTGTAGGCTAATAGGGCTAACATGTACAGTGCACGAATATAAACGCCTCAGCTCTCAGTAGGCTAACTGACTCAGAGGTGATGTGCTAAGGTCTGGGATGAGACGGTTAGCAGGCTTAACCACACCATGCCTCTATCCATATGTCTAATAGGCCCACGAAGCACATGGACTGACTACACTGTATGTAGCCTCTGAGAACCAGCAAAGGCAGAGGATATGTAGACAGTCGGAATACATGTGCAGGGTAAATCAAATCTCCGGTAAAAAGGGGAATACCCTCGTTGGCTCTTTTTGTGTAGCCAGGTTTTGAATGTTGATGGAAATTTATAAATCAGTGTTGTTTTGTCAAGGATAACCCCACTGGTAATTCTAGACAATAGCACAGAACACTAACGTTCACCCTGATTCGCAGCAATAAGACTCATAACATTTTGATATGCCCAATTGTGTAACACTAGTTACAAGACTACCATGTATAGAATATGAATGTATAATGGTGCAGTCTTACCAATAACAGCATACTGACATGTCAGTACCTTATATTATGCAAAGTCTTTGCAAATCACAAGTTTTACTGCAGGTTTGAACCATGTGTCAAGAGCAAGGTCTTGTGCAAGTGCACCAAGAGTATGCTGACCAGAGCTAAATTAGGCACTGAAGGATAGGCTAGGACTCCTATTTCTACAATAAAGTGTGTGTACTTAACACTTCAATGGAATGTGTGACATGGAACACTGGATAATATCGCCTTCATACATATGTCCGCTGTCCAATCTACCCATGAACAATCAACACCACCAATGAGAACATAGACAAGTGTATATTTTCAAGCTTTTTAATACAAACTTAATAAATGATCAGTCCCGCTTAACATGTAAGACAGACTCCAAATACTTTGTTATACCGTTTGTTTTATCAAGTATTGCACAATGTAGGTACAAAATTAATATACGATTACATTTTGTCCATAATATAGCAAAAATCTTTAAACTCTTAACAGAAAATACAACTCTTATGTTTCTCAAAAAAGCAAATATTCTTAAATCCCACCACTACGGAATATTCTGTACACAATCTTTAGAATAGTCAATGTTTTTTTTATTTTTTAACTTTTATTTTTTTATTTTTTTTAAGAGGGATTCATTTTACAATTTCAATAAAAAAAAAGAACATAGTCGCTGCAGCCATCACGGATCACTGTAGTAGTAAAAAGATATAAATGCAATACCATGTCGTAGAAACAATATATACTCTGATATTTTACAAACTCTGTACTAAATTAAATTATACAATTAGAAAAAAGACCAGGAAATCCCACTTATTAATGCCAATCCTTGGAAAATTGGCGGTGTCCAGTTACGTCTTAAATACTGAAAGAGGCCATGACTTGTATTGTTTTTCTTCATTATCTTTAAAACAGTCACGTAAAAAATAATTTCTGTGCTTGGTTGGCAAAAGAAATAATGATGCATGTTGAAGTTTAGGTAACCAAGCTTGGACATCTTGTACTACAAGCTTCATTGTAAAAAAAAAGAAGATATAACTCAAGGGGGCAAAGTCGTTTCACCCTCAGGCTCATGCACTTGGACTTGTTGTCGACTGTAAGATCTGTGTACAAGTTACTTTCAATTTTTCCTGGAAATTCTGTTTTCTTTTTTTTATGTGTGTTTAGTCTTTTTTTCCCCATATCACATATCTGTAGTCGTTTCTGTGTAGTAGTACTGTAGTATCTTTGTGTACTAATTGGCCATCACTGGCTGGAATTGCTGGTTCGAATACTGCATGTTGTTCAAGCTGAAATTCAAGCCGTCCATGAGGGACTTGTCGTTGAGGCCTCCGTAGGCCGCAAACACGTCGAAGGCATTGCTGTACTGCAGCGGGCTGAGGCTGAGGGAGCTGTCACCGGGGAATAGGGCACTCGGGCTCCCCTGGCCGTGGAGGTTGGGGAACACAAACTCCTTGGCGTTGGGGCTGAGGGCCGAGGCCTTCTGCTGCTGCTGACCCAGGCCCAACCCGTAAAGAGAGTGCATGGAGGTGGAGATGGCTTTCTGCTTCAGCAGCGTGTTCACATTCAGGCCCAGGTTGGTGGGCGAGGTGCGGGCCACCTTCTGGCCCTGCCCGCCTTGGCCGGCGTTGCCGCTCTGGTTGTTGCGACCACTGCTCTTCATTTTGGTGGAGCCGAACTTGGTGGCGGCGAAGGTGGCGGTGGTAAAGGTTAAAGGCTGGGTGGAGCGTGGCATGAAGGTAGGGCTGACGGCGGCTGAGTGGCCGAAGGGAGGCGAGGGCGAGCTGGAAGTCGGAGAGGGGCCCACCACAGGCTCGCTGATGGGCATGAAGACCTGGGCCTCGGGGTTGAAACTGTTCTTGATCTCCTTGTCCAGCTCCAGCCCACTGGGGCTGCTCTCATTGCTGTCGTCCACGTAGAGCACCTTGACGGGCCCCTTCTCCCCGATCTGGTAGGATACCTCGAAGGGGTCGATCCACACGCTGAGGTCCTGAGGCAGATTGTGGCGCACGTCCTCAATGTCCAGGCCACTCTCTTTGGCTGCCTTCTCTACCACCGGGTCCACCTTCTCCCCTACGTGGATGCACCTGAATCCGGAGCCCTTGTATGGCTTGTCTGGGTACCAGTGGCCCTCGTACTTCCCCTTGAGCTGCCTCTCCAGCTCCTCACCGAAAATGTTGACCCGTCGCCGCGGCAGCTTGTTGTACAGGTAGGAGATGACGAAGTTGAGGGCTACTTGGATTTCAAGCTGCATAGCTGGCTGCTGAACTGCTCCGGGTGCGAGTAGAAGAAGTGTCGGCAGCTGCGTCCTGTTGGGTTGCTTTATGTATCTGTGGTGGGTGGCGTAGGTGCTTCCCAGGCAGGGTAGGGTGTGATGGGTTGGGTTGGGTCAACGCCAGGCAAAAGGAACTAGAGCTTTGTGGAACTGCTCTAAATCAAAAGTGCTGGTTGCAGAAAAGAGGCGTTCTTCCACAGGTTGAGTGATCCTTTTTCCTGAAAAAAATAGTAGAGAAAAAACGATTAGCATATTGTTCAGACAGATATGCAAAACAATATCAAGACATTAAAATGCATGAACAATTCCTCCACTAGATATCAACCGTGTAAAGAATTAGCATTACTGAAGCAACATTTTGTATAATTGGACAACATTTTGCAAATAGGGAAAGCTGTGGGTGGCAATGTCCTTGCCTACTTGACTGAGGTTGAGTCTACTACTGTAGACTTTGTAAAGGAGTGCAATAAAATGCCCTTTAAATGTTAACCCTCTACTTCCTGGGGGAAACATCTAGAATTGAATTGCGGTCTGTATGAACACTCAAATCAACTAGTATGCTATGACGGATCAAGCAGTCACCTCTTCTCTGTCTAGGTTCCAGTTTCAAGTCTCAACGTTTATTTGTCACATGCACAGGATACAGCAGGTGTAAAACAGTAGTGAAACGCTTACTTACAAGCGCTTTCCCGAACAATGCAGTATTCAGTATCAAGGTCTATAGCCTGAATCATCTTTAACAATGCAATGTCACGCCATGGAACACAACGACCTAGTTTATAAATAGCCATGACAAGCAAGGTAGTGCATTTGTCTGAATATCTACAACTCAATATGAAAAAACTAAAGATTCCACAGTAGATGAAAACGCATTCATAATGTTAGAAATCTCCACGCAGAAAGAGAGCTGTGCTGTTTTCCCACCGCGAAGCTATAGAGGAGCACTAGAACTGATCGTGTTACATAATAAATAGTTAGCCTCGTTACAATGTTGCCAACGTCACAAGAGTCGCGGTTACATTCGGAAAGGCATACTGCACTTTTTTTTTACAAAACAGTTACATATTAGCAATCAGGCTGGCGATACAATATTTACAGCGTACATTTTTCTATCAGATTGGCGGCTCTCAACTCCCACTACTTGGTAGGCGGATTAAAATGTAGTAGTGAACGTCGACTAGGCGAGGCAGGGGATAGGAAGGTTAGGTGTTGCTATTATCGGAACAGTGTCGAAATAAACGGTTTAGCAAAATGTAACAACTAGTCTATTCATTTAGGATATGGCCAAGTAGAGAAGGAAATGCAAAATACGCTGTATCCAATAAACGATCACACTGTCATTAAGAAAAAGACGGTTTTCTGCCCAACAGCGGATGGTTTTGTTCCACTTGATTTACTATTCATTCTTTCCGACGTGGAGACTTGATAACCCAGCTAAAAAAGAGAGATGAACATAATTCCATGCATAGCCTATTGCCTCTCCGCAAGTTTCTTCTTTCAATAATTTGACAGTCAGTCTTGATAGTCAAGCAAATGTAGAGAACGATTTAGCTGATATCCCGTCTTTTTTCTCTCTCTCTCTCACACACACACACACACACACACACACACACACACACACACACGCGCGCGCGCGCTTCAGTTAGGCTACCCCTCCCTAATTTCGGGGACCGACGCAGCAAATCAGCTTGATTAAAATCCCCTGCGAAATAATCTGGGGTAAATAGTTAATCATCAAGCAAACTAGGCTACAGTTGATTGATGGATAACCAATCGAACACGCAAAGAGTGACTGAGCCAAAAGCAATACTTACTTTTTCGTACAAAATAAAGATTCTCAGTAGTTTTGAAGTACCGTTAGTGCAAATAAAGTGTAGAGTAGATATAAATACTTTCTTCACATAGAATATAATATGAACATAAAAAAGTATTCCAGTACGTGTAGACGTCGATAAGTTACCGTTATATATTTTTTGCTTTAGTTTCTATTTTTAAGTTGTTTGAGGTTGTCCCCTTTCAGCAGGCTTGCAGACTTTCTCCCTTCTACCTGGGAGTTTTACAACTTCGTCCCAGTCTGCTGTCATGCGCCTGTATTTATAGCTTTCCTCCGCCATGGGCACGAGGTAGGCGGTGATGCGGTTTCAGAGGACAAAACAATAGGGGCACCATATCTGGGCTTGCAATTGGTCAGGTTGGGGAATCCAGCCCACTGGAAATGTACAAACTCGCAAGTGTATTGGTTAGTTCTACTGTCAATCCAAGGCTTAAAAATGAAGAGACGCCCATAACAAGAACATTTGCGTCACACTTTACCTTGGTATCCTCTGACAGCAGACAAAAATACATCGATTATGAAGTCAGACATAGGCTAAGTTATTAATTTGCATATAATAGCTTTTGATTATGTATTTTCAGCGACGCATGGTTGATAGATTATATGTATTTGCTTGACATCAACATGATTTAGATCAGCGTATCAATCCTTTCAGCCTGAGATATCTCCACTATTGCCTCGACAAGGCTACGATATGGAATACTTGCGTTCTAGTAGGTTAACTGGTATTGCCAAGTGCTTCCGACTTATTTATTTGACGTGTTTTAAAATAATGAGCGAGCAATTTGTTGAGCTGAATACACTCTCACCCATGAAACTGTAATAACCATGCGTTATTACCATGCTAGAGCAAACGCACACTGTTGGATCAAAGAATGGCAGTTTGAAAATTATGCGTAAAAGAAAAGGGGGTTGCATTTGGCAATTTCAGTCAAATCTATAGCTCTGTCGGAAAGGACATTCCCAAAGCGGAACGATACAGTTGGAAGCGAAGGGGGTGGGGTTGATCTCCTATTGAGAAAACACTTCGCTGATTGGCTGAAAACGGGGCAGGAGCTCTTTGGTGAATGGTGTGCCCGTATCCAAGGTGCTGATGTAGCAGCCCACGTCATACCTGGGTGGACAGGGTACTCTGGAGTTTAAAGTGGACATTGCTAAATATATATTAGTTACAGCGCTCTAGTTGATGTAAGGTATGTTGCCCCACTAACTCACTTAGCAAAAGCTAAGCAAACGTGTTAAGAAATAGACGGGTTTCTGCCAACAGCCGATGGTTTTGTTCGTTTGAGGCAGTGTGATAGCAGCTACCTTTCTTATAATCTCTGCGGACCTATAAATTACCACTTGATTTACTATTCATTCTTTCTGACGTGGAGACTTGATAACGGGACTAAAAAAGAGATGAACATAATTCCATGCATAGCCTATTGCCTCTCCGCAAGTTTCTTCTTTCAATAATGTGACAGTCAGTCTTGATAGTCAAGCAAATGTAGAGAACTATTTAGCTGATATCCTGTATTTTTTCTGTATAAATGGCTACACAATGGTTTGGCCCCAATGCAAAACCAACCTTTTCTATTCAACAAAATGTAGGTATCTCCACTATCTTTATGTTGTTGTTATTGAATGTAATTACTCTGTAATAAGGAAACTGCAATGTAAAGTGTTACCACCAATAAGAATAATGTGCATACTGCTCACTGCTGTTCACATCATACACCTATCAGGCTCAGATTTCCAAGGCCAGTAGTTTTCCATGCCATTAACCCTATCACACATTCACTACCATGTTAAAACCAAGACTGTCATCTTTTACCACACATATCTGGCATTTACCATTACTAAGACCTTGAGGGGGGAGGCATAGCAGGTGTGTACTATAACGCTTAGCAGGCCTACACACATGCACATAAACATCACCACAAAACGGTTTTGTGTTCCTTAAAAGTGTTCTGTCAACATTTGTGACATTTGTAATGCAACTACATTGATAACTGTTATCGTTAATGTTATAAATGCAGGTAACAATAACGCTATAATTGCACACAAAGACTTTGATGAGAAGTAGATTATTGCTGGTGTGTATAGCCTCACATGATGTGTAGTGCTGGCTTGTCATTCCTTAGTCTCGTGCTACCATAGCAGACACTACACAAATCCATGGAGTATTACTTCCACAGTAATCCCAGCATTACATCACAGAACCTCTTCCTATGCCAGCATAATATGGTTGTGAAGAGGAAGCAAGCGGCTACTGTTGGGCTTATAGTGGACTTTTATACGTTCTTTAAACGCTTAGGTTTGCCAAGCATGAACCCAAGCAGAATCACATGCTTTAGTGCAGGTCGGGGACTGGGAGCTGTAAACGCATAAAGACATCCAATGGTGGGTGTGGATGTTGGATATTAGGTTTATAGTAGGTCTACAATAGTTTCTCAGACTGACACTATAGAAAGGGAGGACACATTATTTGACAGGTGGGTTTCAGATAGAAGCTGCCCCGGCCCTCTTGGAACAGATCTCATATCAGTTTTTCCTCCCTGAATCCTACCCTTAACTTTTTAGGGAGGAAAAACAAACTGAGCTTAGATCAGTGTCTTGATCTACACCTTGGTGGCATGCATACAGCGTACAGAGAGAGAGAGAGTGTACTGCACAGAGAGCTCAGTGGCCTTGGCTCGGCAAGGCCTCCGGTCTGTTTATACTGCAAACAGCTCAGAGGATTCCATGGTCATGTGCTCTCCAGGACCAGAGTCATAGAAGTCCTGGAGCTACACACTCCAGCGTACTAACCTACCTCCATGTTGGCCTCACAGCCGTCCCATGTCCATAACATTTTGATTTGTGTTGGCACGAAATTTACAACTGTCTTAGAACTCTGAATTATTTGACTGTTTATTAAAAAAAACAATAATGTAATTGATATGTGGGTACATTTGCGTATACATGCACATGGTAAATGTGGTAAATCAGTGTGTTTATAGAATGTGTATCTCAGGAGGTTGGTGACACCTTAATTGTAGAAGGATGGGCTCGTGGTAATGGATGGAGTGGAATTGTGGAATGGTATCAAATACAGTACATCAAACACATGGTTTCCACGTGTTTGATGCCATTCCATTGGCTCCGTTCCAGCCATTATTATGAGCTGTCCTCCCCTTAGCAGCCTCCTGTGGTGTGTGTGTGTATGTGTGTGTCAGGCAGACGTGTGTATACAGTATGTGTGTGTCTTGCTGAGACAAAGCAGCCACCTGATTATATTTAGGTATATTGTCTTAGGTGTAATCCTATAACAGTACTGTATCTTCCACTCACTGCCTCTTCTGTAACATGTTACTCTGAAGGAGTGGCAATGTGCTTTAAGGTCTTTAATCCTCAATTAGTCTTCAAAGTGATTCGCTTTGCTCTCCCTCCCGCCAGGAATAGTGAGCGAAGGGGAAGAGGAAAGGAACATAGAAGGGGAAAGGGGGGAGCAGAGATAATCAAGCTTCTCACAACAGACCAAGTTTAGAATGGACTGACTGTGTGTCAGAGGAGGCTGGTGGGAGGAGTTATAGGAGGACACGCTCGTTGTAATGGCTGGAATGGAGTAAATGGAACGGATCCAACATGTGGTGTCCATATGTTTGTTGTATTTGATACTATTCCATTTATTCCATTCCAGACATTACAATGAGCTCTCCCTCCTATAGCTCCTTTCACCAGCCTCCTGGTTGCTGTGGTGTGCTGTGTAGGTCCCTCTAGCAGGAGTTTTAGCTAAACTACGACAATGTGACGCATTGTTTTTATAGTGTTGGTGTGTTTTGCCTCTTGGGTAGGCTGTGGTTGTGCTTCCTATAATTGACTTGCCTAGTATTTTTTTTGGTTGAATAAAATAAAATGGGAATAAACAGAGTGTTGTACGGCAGTTGTACTGTAGCCCACCGCTGTCCTCCCTGACTCTCTGGGGGGAGGGTTAGGGGTGAGGCGACGTGAGTGGGCTTAATGGTCTGTGATGTTGCTGTTCTCACACAACCAGCGCAACAGAAACATCATTTATTACTGTAGCAGGAAAAACAGAAGGACAGCGTTACGTGCATAAAAAAATACACACACACACACCTCCCTCCAGCCCAGACTGAGTTTTTGACGTCACTGCTTCTTATTAGTTAACATGGGTCGTCAGAGAGCCCTGGGCTCTTCACACAGACATAGCACCGCTCCTTTTGAAGTAGAGATGAAGGGAGTGTGTGAAAGACAGAGAGTGGGAGAGAGAGAGAACGAGGAAGGGAGAAACAGATACTGTAGCTGTCTACAGGTGAGGTGTGATCGGCTCTTGCTCCCCTTCACCCAGCCTCTCCTCTCGCTCTTCCTTTATTGCTATTTTTCTTTCTTTTTCTTTTTCTTTTTCTTTCTTTCTTTATTTTTATTTTTCTTTCTTTCTTTCTTTCTTTCTTTCTTTCTTTCTTTCTTTCTTTCTTTCTTTCTTTCTTTCTTTCTTTCTTTCTTTCTTTCTTTCTTTCTTTCTTTCTTTCTTTCTTTCTTTCTTTCTTTCTTTCTTTCTTTCATTCCTCTGTCCATCATGTCACTATGCAGATATTTTGGGAGAGGAACACTGTGAGCGTTAGATTCATAATGGTCTGTTTTTACAAAAACAGAGTTGATGTAATTCTGTCGAAAAACAGGCAGTAGGCCAAAATAGATTTAGATTTTGTACTATTTCTAACATAGTCGTGTCTTTCCTAAGTCTAATACATCCCTGAGATTCTGTTAGATTTTTCTGGTACTGTAGTTGACAAAATCATATGCAATTCATCTCAAGTGACTACACGGAACCAAACTCCATGCTCCAACCAACACAGTCAGCAGTCAGAACCACACACACGCACGCACTCACGCACGCACGGGCGGCCAGTTCTAGGAATAGTCTTGGTGGGTCCAAACTTCTTCCATGTAAAAATGATGGAGGCCGCTGTGTTCTTGGGGACCTTCAATGCTGAAGACATTGTTTGGTACCCTTCCCCAAATCTGTGCCTCGACACAATCCTGTCTCGTAGCTCTACGGACAATTCCTTCGACCTCATGGCTTGGTTTTTTCTCTGACATGCACTGTCAACTGTGGGACCTTATATAGACAGGTGTGTGCCTTTCCAAATCATGTCCAATCAATTGAATTTACCACAGGTGGACTCCAATCAAGTTGTAGAAACATCTCAAGGATGATCAATGGAAACAGGATGCACCTGAGCTCAATAATGAGTCTCATAGCAAAGGGTCTGAATACTTATGTAAATAAGGTATTTCTGTTTTGAATTTTCAATGCATTTGCAAAAAACAGTTTTCGCTTTGTCATTATGGGTTATTGTGTATAGATTGATGAGGACATTTTTTAATGTAATCAATTTTAGAATAAGGCTGTGACGTAACAAAATGTGGAAAAGGGAAGGAGTCTGAATACTTTCCGAATGCACTGTATATATATTTGTCCCATGCACCGAATACAACAGGTGCAGACTTTACTGTGAAATGCTTACTTACGAGCCCTTTCCCAACAATGCAAAGTTAAAAAGAAAATTAGCACAAAAAAATTGAAATAGTAACACAGTAAAATGACAATAACGAGGCTATATACAAGGAGTACCGGTACCGAGTCAATGTGCAGGGGTACAAGGTAGTTGAGGTGATTGAGGTAATATGTACATGTAGGTAGGGGTAAAGTGAGTAGGCAATCAGGATAGATAATAAACAGAGTAGCTGTATGGTACTGTAGATATGAACGCTGAGATGAATAGTAATATACAGTATCAGGGACCGACCCAAGGCACCAGGACTACTAATTGCCAAAGGTATTTTATAAAATAATGCTAGTCAACTGGACTTTTATGAATGAATTACTTTAATGGGTAACCCTGGTATTTTACTGTGTCACTGAGAAAAACAGATTTCCTTCTCATTCCTTTTGAACAGGCTGTCACTATGTTTGGTTACTCATTAAATGGAACACATCACAAGTCTGCAGTCAGGCTCAGCACGTGCGTAGTCAGAACCACACACACACACACACACACACACACACACACACACACACACACACACACACACACACACACACACAATCTCTCTCTCCCTCTCTTTCTTCCTCTCTCTTAAATGCACACACATATCCCCCCTTTCCCTACATACACTCACGACTTGCAAGGACTTACATGATACAGAACATGCAAACACCAAGGTTAAGTTATCAGTTCCCATGACAGCAGCAGCACCAGGAGAACTTCCCTGGCCTGTTACATAAATCATCCACAGACAGCAGAGCACTGACTGGGACACTGTCAATATAGACAGATTCCCTATCTGTAAAACTAAAAAAGGCTTGGTGAAATGCACAAATGGATCATGACCCAGTTTCCACCCAAAACAATGCAGGTCACCTTCCTATTGATTTTCTTGTGAAAGAAGAAAGTGGAAGCTACAAAATAGCTCTTATATCTACAGTATCTTACAGTAGGTTTTAGTTAAGAGCTCTTCTCATCTTCCATAGCTTTGATTATATCTTGAATGAATTCCTCATCTACTGTATTTTTAGGCATCTGGCAGTCATGCAATAACCCAATGGAGAAGTATACTGTATATAATTATGTTTTTCTCTCTCTCTCTTTCTCTCTGACCTTGAAAGGGTACACAGAGCAAGCAATCAAAGCATGTTTTGCATTTCAGGTAGAGCTAACACTTCACACATGCACACACAGACATGCACAGGCACACACGCACACACACACATACACACACACACACACACACACACACACACACACACACACACACACACACACACACACACACGCACACACATGCACACACATGCACACACATCACTACCCCCATTCCAATGCGTCATAGTTTCTGTTGGCCTTACATACACATCTAAAAACACACACACACACACACACTGCTCACAGAACACAACACTCCTGATGCGTGAATACATAACATCTGCATCAGGGTAGTAGGGCAGCTGGGGTCACAGTTCCAGTAATAACATACTGACTCACTGACTACTGCAGCCAGGCCAGGACATACTGACTCACTGACTACTGCAGCCAGGCCAGGACATACTGAATCACTGACTACTGCAGCCAGGCCAGGACATACTGAATCACTGACTACTGCAGCCAGGCCAGGACATACTGACTCACTGACTACTGCAGCCAGGCCAGGACATACTGACTCACTGACTACTGCAGCCAGGCCAGGACATACTGACTCACTGACTACTGCAGCCAACTATTTGGCCTGAATGCCATGCGTCACTTCTGGAGGTAACCTGGCACCATCCCTGCGGTGAAGCATGGTGGCGGCAGCATCATGCTGTGGGGATGTTTTTCAGCGGCAGGGACTGGGAGACTAGTCAGGATCGAGGGAAAGATGAACGGAGCAAAGTACAGAGAGATCCTTGATGAAAACCTTCTCCAGAGCACTCAATACCTCAGACTGAGGCGAAGATTCACCTTCCAGCAGGACAACGATCCTAAGCACACAGCCAAGACAACACAGGTGTGGCTTCGGGACAAGTCTCTTAAAGTCCTTGAGTGGCCCAGCCAGAGCCCAGACTTGAACCCGATCAAACATCTCTGGAGAGACCTGAAAATAGCTGTGCAGCGATGCTCTCCATCCAACCTGACAGAGCTTGAGAGGATCTGCAGAGAAGAATCAGAGAAACTCCCCAAATACAGGTGTGCCAAGCTTGTAGCGTCATATCCAAGACGACTTGAGGCTGTAATCGCTGCCGAAGGTGCTTCAACAAAGTTATGTAAATTTGCATGGAAATACGAATCACTGATGCGTTTTGTTCATGTCTTATGATTCACTTGGGCAAATGAATGCATTTTCTAACAAGTTGAATAGGTTTAGTAGATTTCCTACTAAGTTCAATACATTTTTGAATATTGTTGAATTTCGGTTTAATGTCTGGATTCCGTGATTCCATCTGCGTTCTCCACATAGCGGATTTTATAAGGCCCTAGTCCATGAGATTTTTGTGTGACAGTGATTTCTGTGAGTACAAGATTACTTTGTTTTAGTATTTCCTTGTTCCTTTCCTTGAGTTGTCTTTGCCCTATGACTCTGCAGAAAGGGAGAAGGAGTGAATAACATAAACAGATCGAGAGATGGAGGAATAGAGTGTGAGAGGCATGAAAATCTGATTGGGATCAGTTGTGTCAAATCAAATCCAATTTTATTTGTCATATGCTTCGTAAACAACAGGTGTAGACTAACAGTGAAATGCTTACTTACGGGCCCTTCCCAACAATGCATAGAGAAAAATTGAAAAATAATAACACGAGTAATGAATACACAATGAGTAACAATAACTTGGCTATATACCCGGGGTACCAGTACCGAGTCGATGTGCAGGGGTACGAGGTAATTCAGGTAGATATGTACATGTAGGTAAGGGTAAAGTGACTAGGCAACAGGATAGATAATAAACAGTAGCATGAGGTGTCTGGCGTCTGTGATGTCATAATGAGGCCTGTCCTCCATGTTAAATAGTCTCTGTCTGTCACAACAAAGCAGATCAGTCATAGTCCTAACAGCATCACCCAACTAATGACAGATCAGTTATATTCCTAACAGCATCACCCAACTAATGACAGATCAGTTATATTCCTAACAGCATCACCCAACTAATGACAGATCAGAGACGTCGGCAGCAAAACAGCTTTTTGATCAATGAGTGAAAAATAGGGCAAGTTTAGCCACAGCTAGGTTTCCTAGAATTAGGTTAGATATGGTGAATAGTCTCAGGGAATCCTCAGAACTGTTTACAGTAATAAATGGCACCACACCAACCATGTGATTTCTGAATACTTTTTATTCTGTTTTCCCTTTCAATGGCAGGGGGAGAGATATTCGGAATTTTGTAAATGTGATTTTCCTATATCTAATAATAAAGTGGATGGTATATTTTCAGATGAAGTCATGTATTTACGTAAAAAACGATTGAATGGATTACTTTTGTGATTAAAGAAAGTGTTTGAGAAGGTAGGCCACTGTATTTATCATGTACTGTTTACCTGTTAGTGAAATTAATCAGGGCTATTTTTCTATCGCCCTGACACATTTAACGATCTCTATTATTCATGTGATATACAGTACCAGTCAAAAGTTTGGACACACCTACTCATTCAAGGGTTTTTCTTAATTTTTACTATTTTCTACATTGTAGAATAATAGTGAAGACATCAAAACTATAAGATAACACATATGGATTCATGTAGTAACCAAAAAAGTGTTAAACAAATCAAAATATATTTTATATTTGAGATTCTTCAAAGTACATTTACATTTTACATTTTAGTCATTTAGCAGACGCTCTTATCCAGAGCGACTTACAGTTAGTGAGTGCATACATTTTATATATATATATATTTTTTCATACTGGCCCCCCGTGGGAATCGAACCCACAACCCTGGCGTTGCAAACGCCATGCTCTACAAACATCCCTGCCGGCTATTCCCTCCCCTACCCTGGACGACGCTGGGCCAATTGTGCACCGCCCCATGGGTCTCCCGGTCGCGGCCGGCTACGACAGAGCCTGGATTTGAACCAGGATCTCTAGTGGCACAGCTAGCACTGCGATGCAGTGCCTTAGACCACTGCGCCACTCGGGAGACCAGTAGCCACCCTTTGCCTTGATGACAGCTTTGCACACGCTTGGCATTCTCATAACCAGCATCATGAGGTAGTCACCTGGAATGCATTTCAATTAACAGGTGTGCCTTGTTAAAAGTTAATTTGTGGAATTTCTTTCCTTCTTAATGTGTTTGAGCCAATCAGTTGTGTTGTGACAAGGTAGGGTTAGAATTCAAGGCACACTTGACCAGCATGGCTACCGCAGCATTCTGCAGCGATACGCCATCCCATCTGGTTTGCACTTAGTGGGACTATCATTTGTTTTTCAACAGGACAATGACCCAACACACCTCCAGGCTGTGTAAGGGCTATTTGACCAAGAAGGAGAGTGATGGAGTGCTGCATCAGATGACCTGGCCTCCACAATCACCCAACCTCAACCCAATTGAGATGGTTTGGGATGAGTTGGACCGCAGAGTGAAGGAAAAGCAGCCAACAAGTGCTCAGCATATGTGGAAACTCCTTCAAGACTGTTGGAAAAGCATTCCAGGTGAAGCTGGTTGACAGAATGCCAAGAGTATGCAAAGCTGTCATCAAGGCAAACAGTGGCTACTGTTACTGTCAAATATATTTTGATTTTGTTTAACCCTTTTTTGGTTGCTACATGATTCCACTACTGTCACTTTTTCAAGTGGACAAGATTTCTGATGTCAAATTTTTTATTGGAACTCAACATTTTCTTTCTCATAATTTTGAAGTGAATAGGGATGGGGGGTACAGTAGTCTGAGACTGGGGGATGTGAAGAGGGATGGGGGGTACTGTAGTCTGAGACTGGGGGATGTGAAGAGGGATGGGGGGTACTGTAGTCTGAGACTGGGGGATGTGAAGAGGGATGGGGGGTACTGTAGTCTGAGACTGGGGGATGTGAAGAGGGATGGGGGGTACTGTAGTCTGAGACTGGGGGATGTGAAGAGGGATGGGGGGTACAGTAGTCTGAGACTGGGAGGTGTGAAGAGGGATGGGGGGTACAGTAGTCTGAGACTGGGAGGTGTGAAGAGGGATGGGGGGTACAGTAGTCTGAGACTGGGGGATGTGAAGAGGGATGGGGGGTACTGTAGTCTGAGACTGGGGGATGTGAAGAGGGATGGGGGGTACAGTAGTCTGAGACTGGGAGGTGTGAAGAGGGATGGGGGGTACAGTAGTCTGAGACTGGGAGATGTGAAGAGGGATGGGGGGTACTGTAGTCTGAGACTGGGGGATGTGAAGAGGGATGGGGGGTACAGTAGTCTGAGACTGGGAGGTGTGAAGAGGGATGGGGGGTACAGTAGTCTGAGACTGGGAGGTGTGAAGAGGGATGGGGGGTACAGTAGTCTGAGACTGGGGGGTGTGAAGAGGGATGGGGGGTACTGTAGTCTGAGACTGGGGGATGTGAAGAGGGATGGGGGGTACAGTAGTCTGAGACTGGGGGGTGTGAAGAGGGATGGGGGGTACTGTAGTCTGAGACTGGGAGATGTGAAGAGGGATGGGGGGTACTGTAGTCTGAGACTGGGAGATGTGAAGAGGGATGGGGGGTACTGTAGTCTGAGACTGGGGGGTGTGAAGAGGGATGGGGGGGTACTGTAGTCTGAGACTGGGAGGTGTGAAGAGGGATGGGGGGTACTGTAGTCTGAGAC
The DNA here is from genome assembly GCF_964263955.1 of Coregonus lavaretus. Classification (NCBI taxonomy): domain Eukaryota; kingdom Metazoa; phylum Chordata; class Actinopteri; order Salmoniformes; family Salmonidae; genus Coregonus; species Coregonus lavaretus. Next base: position 765 of record NW_028157112.1, on the reverse strand, counting down.
TGGGGGGTGTGAAGAGGGATGGGGGGTACTGTAGTCTGAGACTGGGAGATGTGAAGAGGGATGGGGGGAACAGTAGTCTGAGGGCAGGGACTGGGTTTTAAAGGAGGAGCAGGGGAGAGAGAGAGAGAGAGAGAGAGAGAGAGAGAGAGAGAGAGAGAGAGAGAGAGAGAGAGAGAGAGAGAGAGAGAGAGAGAGAGAGAGAGAGAGAGAGAGAGAGAGAGAGAGAGAGAGAGAGAGAGAGAGAGCAGAGAGAGAGAGAGAGAGAGAGAGAGAGAGAGAGAGAGAGAGAGAGAGAGAGAGAGAGAGAGAGAGAGAGAGAGAGAGAGAGAGAGAGAGAGAGAGAGAAGAGAGAGAGGGAGAGAGAGCACTGATATTTGTCTCATTTCAGTGAAATACCAGAGTAGAACAAACAAGACCATGAAGAACACCAAGGAAAGAAAACACATCAACAGAAGAGACTACTAATCAAAGTCAGTGTGGATTTTAATGTGCATATCATATTACCCATTCAAAATGACCTGAAATTAGAATTAAAAAGAGGCTGTCTGGGTCTGATAGATGAACAGAGGGATGAGAGAAGACAACGGGGGACAGAAGAAGGATGGGAAAAGAGGGTGAACACCTTCTGCTTGGCTGTGGTGCTGGGAGGAAGCTGCTTTGTATTCATGGCACTGGAATAATACATGGACACCCAGTGAATCTGATAGTCTACCTCATCCATACACACACACACACAGAGACACACACGCACACACACACACACAT